>NC_134362.1:790639-1063139 GCF_048569485.1 Anomaloglossus baeobatrachus
TGTCAAAAAAACTCAAATCCAAGATTTAAAGATAAATATCTAGTAAATAATTGGTGTGCCAACACTCCAGAAAAACACCCCAAAGAGAGGTGTTATAGAGCACAAATTGATAGAGTAGGGGGAGGGCACCACCTGACGGATATTAATGATCCACAAATAAAGATAATCAGGGATCACCTTAACACACCCAATTTTGAACATTGGATTAAGGAGAGAAAGACGGTGTGCAAATTAACAGGGATACACCTGTGTGACAATACAAAAAGAGTCTTTATTTATAACAAAGTATGTGGACACAAACATATTAAAACCACTTAAAAAAGGCGTATAGAGCCTATATAAATCATTTTATCCCCTATAAGGGATAAACAACATCCCCCTGGCACAATAAAGAGGTCACAAAGTTAACCCAGTAAGGCTGTAACTAATACAAGGGGATCCTGGTAATACAAAAATGTGTTGGTTTAAACAGCAGATGTAATTAACCAAGATGGTATAGCTACCAAAAACACAATAGCAGTATAGGGTATAAATATAGGTGGTAACCCAGACAATATACAGCTAACAGTGGTATGACCACCAGATACCATAGATCCCCCAAAGAAAGTCACAGGGTTAACCTGGTAAGGCTGTAGCTAATACATAGTAAATCCTAATAATGCAACATCATAATAAGTGTAAATATATTGATTTAAACGGCAAGTGTAATTACCCTAAGTAGTGTACCCACCAGGTATCATAGAGTACAAAACATTTAGCATAGGTAATAGCCCAAATAGTATGAAGCTGATAGTGGTATAACCACCAGATACCATAGATCACAATGGCAGTGCAAGGTGTCAGCATAAGTAGTAGCCCAAACAACATAAAGCTGATATACTCATGTTAAATTACACAAAGATTCACTTGCATAGGGTAAAGCATTCACCAGATAATAAAGTATTAGCATAAATAGCAGCCGAGGAGATATAGAACCCCAGGATAACCAAGTTACCAGCCCATACTGAGGACACCATATAAACATTCAAGTGATAGCCAGGGTAGGATGGAAGAGTCCCCACGCGTATCGCTGTCCCCTAGGACAGCTTCATCAGGGGTAAGTTGTGCCCACATAGAAGGCTAGGGTTTAAATAACCCAAAAATTAGTATGACAGCTGTTTGTAACTTCACCTGTTAGTTGAAATCGCCGCGTTCAGCGTGTGCCCGGCGTCCCGGAAGTCACATGCTCGCTGGCGTCCAATCAGGAGGAGGAAAAAGAGTATTGAATATTTTCGGGCACCGCGCATGCGCGGGACTCCGAAAACATGGCGGCCGCCATGTATGGAGACAAATGCTCAAAAAGTGCCGTTCTTTCAATAAAGCAAGGAATATTACAAATCAAGAGTACCTTATTTTAAACCCCCTCTCAAAGCATAAGATGGAAAAGGAGCAGATTAAGCATGGGTTGCCAAGAGCAAAGGTGAACAGTTATATATATTATCTAAATCACTCCCATTTAAGGATCGCTCAAATCTGGGCCCATATAGTCTGGAAAGTAGTTTAGTTATATTTGGTATAATGTGCATATAATGAAAACACCAGGGAAGTTCCCCAAATACAGGGATATTGAACCCCCCAACATATAATCTGCATACAAAAGAGGCACATATTTTATTTTTCTTCTTTCCAAGGCCCAGACTAAAGAGAGCCACAAATGTGAAGTAAATCACCTATGGAGTTCCCAACACAAACCAGGATAGCCCAGAGTCCCAGACAGAGGGAAAAAAAAAAAGGGGAAAATCACCTCTGTTTGTAAAACCCCGTAAATAAAAGATCCTCATTTATACCAGATGGGGCAAGACAATCTAGTTTGAAAATCCAGGCTGATTCACATCTCAAGAGATCCAAGGTGGTATTACCACCTCTAATATTAACTTTGATTTTTTCCAGTCCAAGAATCCTTATGTTCGAAGTCCGCCCGCCATGTTCCTTCAAAAAATGCATGGCCACTGATGATATAGTTTTTCCTTTTTCAAGATCCACTTTCGCTGTTCCAATGGTAGATAGGTGTTGCTGTATCCGTTTCCGAAGCTCTTGTCCAGTTTGGCCGACATATATTTTGGGGCATCCGCAAATCAGTCCATAGACCAAATTCCTTGTTCTACAGTTGAAAAAACCCCGAGGATTCTGTAAAGATGGAAACATGGTACAAAAAATTATTAGGTCTCTTGCTAACATAAGGGGACAAATACTGCAATTACCGCAAGGATAAGAACCTTCAACAGAAAAACCCCCATCCGTTCTTTTTGTGGGTCTGCAGAAGTGACTGGCTGTAAGACAGTCCTTGAGGTTTCTAGCCCTCCTGGCCACCATACCCGGTACCTCAGAAATATGTTTAGTGAGGGCTTGTTCACTTTGCAGGATCCCCCAATTTTTCTGCAATATACGGCGTAACTCCGACCACTGATTATTATACACCGTAATGACACTGGTCTTGTGTTCCGCTCTAGTTTGATCTTGTTTGACCAATACATCTCTCCTATCCCTAGAAGCAGAGTGTTGAAAGGCCTGAGAGATTACCTTTTTAGGATATCCTCTTGTCAAGAATCTTTTGGTCAAATCCTGAGATTGTGCATAAAAGTCTTCCTCCTTGCTGCAATTCCTTCGAAGGCGTAAGAATTGACCCTTCGGAATTCCCCTACGTTGGTGCGCTGGGTGAAAACTTGAATAGTGCAAAAGACTATTTACTGATGTCGGCTTCCGGAAAAGATCCATTACAATTTTCGAGTTCAGCACGGAAACCTTCAGATCCAGAAATTCAACTGTAGTAAGTGATAGATGGGATGTGAGAAAAATATTGAGTGAGTTGTTATTCAATTCCGTAATGAACTCCTCACAATCCCCCCACGACCCAGTCCATAGCATAAAGACATCATCCAGAAATCTAAACCACCTGTAAACGTGTCTTCCATAGTTGGTCATAGACCGGACTCTCGTCTCCTCCCACCATCCAAGAAATATTCCAGCATAAGAGGGGGCACAGCGCGCCCCCATCGCGGTCCCTGATACCTGCTTGTAGAAGACCCTGTCGAACACAAAATAATTCAGATTTAGAATCATAGATAATAAGTTCAACAGGAATTCATCATGTTCTTTAGATCCCGTACCATTTTTGGTCAAAAAATATGAAACCGCCCCCACACCCAAATCATGTCTGATATTGGTGTAAAGGGACTCTACGTCCATAGTTACCAAAATGGTACCTTCTGGGATGTCGAGATCTTCCAAGCGTGTGATGAGGTCCGCCGAGTCCCTGATGTAAGAATCCAACTGGAGGGCGATGGGCTGTAAGTAAAAATCCAGGTAGAGGCATGACTGCTCAAGGATCCCACCTATTCCAGCAACAATCGGTCTACCTGGTGGATTAACCAAAGATTTATGCACCTTCGGGAGCATATAGAAGGTTGGAATCGTTGGGTGCTTGGTCGTGAGAAATTCCAGTTCCCTTTTGGTAATAATTCCTTGGTGATGTGCATGAATCAGAAGGCGGTCCATCTTAGATTTAAAAATCAAAGTAGGGTCAGAAGGAAGAGGTTGATAGATATCACGATTAGATAGTTGGCGTTTAGCCTCATCAGTGTACATGTTCACAGGCCATAAAACAATGTTACCCCCCTTATCTGCCTCTTTGATTACCAGGTCTTTATTTTCTCTGAGATTCCGTAGCGCTCTTTTTTCTTCAACAGAGATGTTATTCTGTTTGTTGTTATCTAATTTAAGAGCACGTATGTCTCTACATACGGAATCAAAAAAAATTTGAACCGCAGGGAAGAGAGAGAGACGGGGGGTAACCTGCGAAGGCAATCTACCTGTGAAAGTTCTCTTACCCTGGGGATCATTTTGCTCCTCCATCAATTCAAGTAATGTCTGGAAGGCCAATTGTTCATCCTGGGGCAAAGAGTCCACAAACTGGGGTTTTTGATGAAGCAGTTTGAAAGTAATCTGTCTGCAGAATAGATAGACATCTTTAATAAAAACAAATTTGTCTAATCTATTCATGGGTGAGAATGATAATCCCCTAGAGAGGATATTCTCCTCAATAGCACTGATCTCATACCCAGACAAGTTGATAATTTTCAAATTACCTCCATTACTGTTGTTATCCGCTATTTCCTTTTCCGATTCCCCCCCCGTTTGTGGGGTGACCAAGCCATTCTCCTTATTCCACTTCTGAGGTTTATACCCCCTCCTTCTGCCCCTCCTGTGTCGTTTTCTAGATCGCTTGGATCCGAAGATAAAAAATCTTCACTGGATGAAGCCTGATTGGTGGTATTAGGTATATGGGGCTCCTGTCTCCTATTTCTTGGTTTAGACCTGCTGTTGCCTTTATGATTCCACTTATATACTTCTCCCATCTGGAGATCTTTCTGATCCCTAGCCAATTTACTCTTTTTCCTCCTAATGATCTCTTTTTCAAATTGATCAATAATACCTTTTAGTTTGGTCTGAAAAGGGCCCACCAAAGTGGCTTGGTCAAAGTTCTTCAATTTGGTTTCCCCAGTACTAATTTCTTCTTTGATAGAAACAAGAAGCTCTTGATCATGCTTAATAAGCATATCCAAAATAATAACAGAGCACTTGGTTAGACCTGCCTCCCAAGTTTTCCTAAATTCTGGATCTGTCTCCCAAGCAGGGAAAATCTGGACTCTCAGTCCCCTAGGGGTAATACCCAATCTTTTGTAATGCTCCAAACTTTTTAAGTTATACCATACTTTAGTCAAGTTTTTATGTTGCTTAATCAATTCAGCACTGAGTTTATCAAACCCATTCTCATTATCTACGACATTGTCAGTCTGATCAAGGGTACAAACATCAAAAACATCCACAGTTCGAAGGGACCAGGAATTAATCCTTTCCTCCAAATTCATAATTGCTGTCAAAAAAACTCAAATCCAAGATTTAAAGATAAATATCTAGTAAATAATTGGTGTGCCAACACTCCAGAAAAACACCCCAAAGAGAGGTGTTATAGAGCACAAATTGATAGAGTAGGGGGAGGGCACCACCTGACGGATATTAATGATCCACAAATAAAGATAATCAGGGATCACCTTAACACACCCAATTTTGAACATTGGATTAAGGAGAGAAAGACGGTGTGCAAATTAACAGGGATACACCTGTGTGACAATACAAAAAGAGTCTTTATTTATAACAAAGTATGTGGACACAAACATATTAAAACCACTTAAAAAAGGCGTATAGAGCCTATATAAATCATTTTATCCCCTATAAGGGATAAACAACATCCCCCTGGCACAATAAAGAGGTCACAAAGTTAACCCAGTAAGGCTGTAACTAATACAAGGGGATCCTGGTAATACAAAAATGTGTTGGTTTAAACAGCAGATGTAATTAACCAAGATGGTATAGCTACCAAAAACACAATAGCAGTATAGGGTATAAATATAGGTGGTAACCCAGACAATATACAGCTAACAGTGGTATGACCACCAGATACCATAGATCCCCCAAAGAAAGTCACAGGGTTAACCTGGTAAGGCTGTAGCTAATACATAGTAAATCCTAATAATGCAACATCATAATAAGTGTAAATATATTGATTTAAACGGCAAGTGTAATTACCCTAAGTAGTGTACCCACCAGGTATCATAGAGTACAAAACATTTAGCATAGGTAATAGCCCAAATAGTATGAAGCTGATAGTGGTATAACCACCAGATACCATAGATCACAATGGCAGTGCAAGGTGTCAGCATAAGTAGTAGCCCAAACAACATAAAGCTGATATACTCATGTTAAATTACACAAACATTCACTTGCATAGGGTAAAGGTCCAGTCACACTAAGCAACTTACCAACGATCCCAACAACGATAGGGATCGCTGGTAAGTTGCTAGGAGGTTGCTGGTGAGATGTCACACTGTGACGCTCCAGCGATCCCACCAGCAACCTGACCTGGCAGGGATCGCTGGAGCGTGGCTACACGAGTTGCTGGTGAGCTCACCAGCAACCAGTGACCAGCCCCCAGCGTGGCGTGGAAGATGCTGCGCTTGGTAACTAAGGTAAATATCGGGTAACCAACCCGATATTTACCTTGGTTACCAGCGCACGGAGCTACACATGCAGAGAGCAGGGAGCAGCGCACACTGAGCGCTGGCTCCCTGCTCTCCTAGTTACAGCACACATCGGGTTAATTACCCGATGTGTGCTGCAGCTACATGTGCACAGAGCAGGGAGCAGCGCACAATGCTTAGCGCTGTCTCCTTGCTCTCCTAGCTACAGCACACATCGGGTTAATTAACCCGATGTGTCCTGCAGCTACATGTGCACAGAGCAGGAGCCGGCACTGACAGGGAGAGCGGCGGAGGCTGGTAACAAAGGTAAATATCGGGTAACCAAGGACAGGGCTTCTTGGTTACCCGATGTTTACATTGGTTACCAGCCTCCGCAGAAGCCGGCTCCTGCTGCCTGCACATTTAGTTGTTGCTGTCTCGCTGTCACACACAGCGATGTGTGCTTCACAGCGGGACAGCAACAACTAAAAAATGGCCCAGGACATTCAGCAACAACCAACGACCTCACAGCAGGGGCCAGGTTGTTGCTGGATGTCACACACAGCAACATCGCTAGCAACGTCACAAAAGTTGTTCGTTAGCAGCGATGTTGCTAGCGATGTTGCTTAGTGTGACGGGGCCTTAAAGCATTCACCAGATAATAAAGTATTAGCATAAATAGCAGCCGAGGAGATATAGAACCCCAGGATAACCAAGTTACCAGCCCATACTGAGGACACCATATAAACATTCAAGTGATGGCCAGGGTAGGATGGAAGAGTCCCCACGCGTATCGCTGTCCCCTAGGACAGCTTCATCAGGGGTAAGTTGTGCCCACATAGAAGGCTAGGGTTTAAATAACCCAAAAATTAGTATGACAGCTGTTTGTAACTTCACCTGTTAGTTGAAATCGCCGCGTTCAGCGTGTGCCCGGCGTCCCGGAAGTCACATGCTCGCTGGCGTCCAATCAGGAGGAGGAAAAAGAGTATTGAATATTTTCGGGCACCGCGCATGCGCGGGACTCCGAAAACATGGCGGCCGCCATGTATGGAGACAAATGCTCAAAAAGTGCCGTTCTTTCAATAAAGCAAGGAATATTACAAATCAAGAGTACCTTATTTTAAACCCCCTCTCAAAGCATAAGATGGAAAAGGAGCAGATTAAGCATGGGTTGCCAAGAGCAAAGGGAACAGTTATATATATTATCTAAATCACTCCCATTTAAGGATCGCTCAAATCTGGGCCCATATAGTCTGGAAAGTAGTTTAGTTATATTTGGTATAATGTGCATATAATGAAAACACCAGGGAAGTTCCCCAAATACAGGGATATTGAACCCCCCAACATATAATCTGCATACAAAAGAGGCACATATTTTATTTTTCTTCTTTCCAAGGCCCAGACTAAAGAGAGCCACAAATGTGAAGTATCTGTGCTGTGTATATAGTGCCCAGAGTAACACGTGCGAGGCTGCCGGGTGCTGCCATGGCAGACTCGCATGAGCCCCTAGCATTTGTCATTCCGGTGAAAGTAAAAAAAAACAAAAAAAAACAAACATGCAGTCCCCCCTATTTTCATCCCCAGCCAAGATAACGCCGGCTGGGGGCTGGTATATCCTCAGCCCGCAGCCATCCTGTAGTGCCGCATCTATTAGATGCGACCATACCGGTGTGCGCTACTGGCTCTTCCCGGTGGCGTGATGCGGTGCCAGTCGGGGTAATAGCAGGGGTTAATAGCGGTGCATGGCTGCTGCTAAACCCTAGGTTTGTGTGATAGCACAGTCGTCTATCAGATACCTGCATCACACAAACCTGTAAGTGACGGTAAATAAACACAGACACAGAGAACAATCCTTTATTTGGAATAAAATACAAACATCCCCTGCTTCACCTCTTTATTATGCCCAAAACCCTGCAGCTCCGACGTAATCCACAGGATGTCCCACGCCGCTTCAGCTCTGCTACATCTGAATATCACAGAGATCGGCACGACCGACCGCTCTCTGTGAGCTCCAGAGAATGAATGAGCTGCGCATTGAGCGGTGACGTCACTCAGGTCATTTGCGGTCACAGCTGGAGGTTCCTACGGTCCTTGATCTGTGATCGCAGGTAACCTGACCTCAGGTGGAGGTCACTGAGTTCACAGACCTGTATCTCCTAGCAGAAAAAGCGCAGTTTTTTTGGCTAAGAGATGCAGATTTTGTGCTGAAATTTTTATACCATATTCCTGCATCCAATCTACACCTCCTGGCAAAAAACGCAATTTTTATGTCGCGTTTTTTGCCCCGGTTATTTTTCCGCGATTTTTGCCGCGGTTTCTTGCAAGGAGGTGCACATTTGGTGCTGAAATCGTCTGCACCAGCTTTCAGCACCAAATTTCAACCTGTGGCAGAATTTTTTTTATTTTTTTTTATTTTTGGGGGCCAAGAAATGCAAATTTGTTGCTGTGATTTTTACACCATATTCCTGCATACAATCTACACCTCCTGGCAAAAAAACGTGGTGTTTTGACGCAATTTTTATGCCGCAGTTTTTGCCACGGTTATTTTTCCGCGATTTTTGCTGCAGTTTCTTACCAGGAGGTGCACATTTGGTGCTGAAATCGTCTGCACCAGCTTTCAGCACCAAATTTCCACCTGTGGCAGATTTTTTTTAATTTTTTTTTATTTTTGGGAGCCAAGGGATGCAAATTTGATGCTGTGATTTTTACACCATATATAGGGCTGGCATAATGTCAGCCTGCTGCTGTCTGAACATGAGCATGCATGTACCTAGAAACACATGCACGCTCCTGTCAGAAATGTGCAGCAGTGTCGGTGATGCGCTGTCAGACTCGTGCGGGTCTGACATCACCCGACACAGCGAGCTGCTGTCTGAACATGAGCGTGCATGTACCTAGAAACACATGCACGCTCCTGTCAGAAGTTTGCAGCTGTTCTGCGATGTCAGACTCGCGGGAGTTCCTCACAAGTGTGACTGCGGCGTAGAAAAAAAAACGCTTGCTTTTTTTTTTTTTAAATAAAATTTAAAAAAAACGACGTGCGGACCCCCCTAATCTTCACCCCGAGCCAAGATAACGCCGGCTGGGGGCTGGTATATTCTCAGCCCGCAGCTGCCCGGTAGTGCCGCACCTATTAGATGTGACCATACCGGTGTACGCTACTGGCTCTTCCCGGAGGCGTGATGCGGTGCCTGTCGGGGTAATAGCAGGGGTTAATAGCGGCACACGGCTGCTACTAAACCCTAGGTTTGTGTGATGGTACAGGCGTCTATCAGATACCTGCATCACACAAACCTGTAAGGCCCCTTTCACACGTCACTGATTCTGGTACGTTTGTGCTTTTTTTTAAACGTACCAGAATCACTGACATACGCAGACCCATTATAATGAATGGGTCTGCTCACACGTCAGTGATTTTTCACTGCACGTGTCTCCGTGCGGCGTACCCGCGTGTGCGTGATTGCCGCACGGAGACATGTCCATTTTTTTCTGGCATCACTGATGTCCCACGGACCACGCAGTGGTGTGGTCCGTGAAACATGTGCCAGAAAAAAACGTGCATTTAAAATAATAAACGTTTTTACTCACCCGGCTTCAGCCGCGCTCTCTGCAGCCCGTGCAGCCTGCTGCTTCTAAGCCGGCTGATTACTGTTGCGCATACTAATGATGCACGACACAGCCGACCCGGAAGCAGCTGCTGCAGGGGTCAGCGCCGGCCGGATGCTGCACCGCGAGAGCGATCAGCACCATGGAGAGCGGGAGCGGGCACAGGTGAGTTGATTTCTAAGTGCAATCACGGGCCACGGAGAACGGAGCCCGGATTGCACTTAGACAACCCACGTGTGCCATGATTCACGGCACATGCAGGGACATGTGCGTGTTTTACACGCCAGTGAAAAATGTCTGTGTTTTTCACTGACGTGTCAAACGGGCCTTAGTGACAGTAAATAAATACAGACACACAGAAAAATCCTTTATTTGAAATAAAGTACAAAAATCCCCTGCTTCACCACTTTATTAACCCCAAACAAACTCTGCAGCTCCGACGTAATCCACACAATGTCCCGCGGCGACACATCCAGCACTGCTACATCTCATAGCGAGCAGCTATAGAGCACAGCTGCCCGCTCTAAGTGCAGCCCCTTACTGAGCCGCGATAAGCGATAACTGCGGCAGAGACTGTCACAGGTTGGGGGGCGCTACAGCCTGCAACCAATCACAGCTGAGAGGACGGCCGGTGGGCGGGAAAAACACAGAAAGCTGTGTGATTGCGCGCACAGTACAGGAAGTGACAGCACGACCCGGAAGCAGTGTGCCACCATGACACCAAGTCTCGGTAAGTATGAAACGCTATTTATTTATTGTTTTTTTTCATTTTTATTAATAATTGCCGATTCCGGATCGTGCACCCAGAATCCCGCGCCCGGGTCCGGCCCGGAGATAGCGCTGAAACCGCGCGGATCCGGACGTTTACAGTCCGGGTCCGCTCAACACTAGACATCACACATGAGACGTCTACCCCATGCATGCACCAACAACGTCTGAGCACCGAGAAGCGTGCTGCAGGCTCCTATATAGACAAAGAACCTCCCACAAGATGGAGGCGCTCCTGGCTCAATCCACCAATCACCAGCGAGTTCGTCATCAATGACGTCAGCCGCGACCAATCAGGAAGCGACACATCATAGTCATGTGATCTCGTGTCATCACTGATGTCAGCCGCGGCCAATCAGCAGCCAGCATGTCACGGTCATGTGATCTCGTGTCATCGATGACGTCAGCCACGGCCAATCAGGAAGCGACACGTCATAGTCATGTGATCTCAGATCATGATCAATCGACGATTGCCACGTGGCGAGCATGCTCAGAAGGAGCAAAAGGGGGCTTAGAACAAAAAGCCTGCTTCCAAGCTCGCACATGCTCAGAAGCCCCACTACAGGACTTAGCCTCAGCCACAAGAGTCTCAGTGACGACCCGTAACACCACCACCATGTTTCACTGTGATGAGGTACCTGGTTTTCTCCAAACATAATGCTTAGAATTATCACCAGAAAGTTCTATGCTCATCTCATCAGAGCAGAGAATCTCATTTCTCATAGTCTGGGAGTCCTTTATGTGTTTTTTTGCAAACTCTATGCGGCTTTCATATGTCTTACACTGAGGAGAGGCTTCCATCGGCCACTCTGCTATAAAGGCCTGACTGGTGGAGGCTGCAGTGATAGTTGACTTTGTGCAACTTTCTCCCTTCTCCCTACTGCATCTCTGGAGCTCAGCCACAGTGATCTTGGGGTTCTTTTTTATCTCTCTCACAAAGGCTCTTCTCCCATGATTGCTCGGCTTGGCTGTACAGCCAGGTCTAGGAAGAGTTCTGGTGGTCCCAAACCTCTTCCATTTAAGGATTATGGAAGCCACTGTGCTCTTAGGAACCTTGAGTACTGCAGAAATTCTTTTGTAACCTTGGCCAGATCTGTGCCTTGCCGCAATTCTGCCTCTGAGCTCCTTGGGTAGTTCCTTTGAGCTCATGATTCTCATTTGGTGTGACATGCAGTGTGAGCTGTGAGGTCTTAGATAGACAGGTGTGCACCTTTCCAAATCACGTCCTATCAGTGTAATTACACACAGCTGGACTCCAATGAAAGAGTAGAACCATCTCAAGGAGGATCACAAGGAAATTGACACCATGTGACTTACATATGAGTGTCTGAGCAAAGGGGCTGAATACTTATGACCATGTGATATTTCAGTTTTTCTTGTTTAAAAAAAATTGCAAACAATTTCTACATTTCTGTTTTTATTCTGACAAGATGCGGTGCAGAGTGTACATTAATGAGAAAAAAATGAACTTTTTTGAATTTACCAAATGTCTGGAACGAAACAAAGAGTGAAAAATGTAAAGGGGTCTGAACACTTTCCGTACCCACTGTATCACATCTGCCCCTCTCATACTTAGGTTGTAGGAGATCTTCCAGCCATGCCGACTATAGTTTCTGCTGTATTGGGCAGTGTGCTGTGTTGTCCCAAATTTGCTGGAGAAAGTGTTGCTTTATGCTTGGTGTTGTTGTGGAGTACCCATCATCTTGTTGTTTTCACCCTGCGCTTGTTTTCCTCCTAACCTCTTATTGTCTTTTACCTCTGTGTGTCCATGCTGTGTGAGAGTTTTGGTTTGACGTTTGTCTACTTCTGTGGGTTATATCACACTTCTGTCCCGGCCTCCCCTGGGGGAGGGGGTATAAGATCAGGGCTAGTTAGGAGCAGGCACAGGAATGAGACTCAGACATCCCCATCATCAGGGGTACCTCTGAGAATAGGTATAGCACAGGGCCCCCCTAGTTTGAGGATCAGCTTAGGGAACTCAGTTTCCCGCTATCCCAATAGTCCCACATGACAGAACCCATGTCATACACATATTGCTGAGCCCTCTCTCATGTAAATAATAATGCTGAGACCAATTGGTCCTCCCCAGGTACCCCTAATGAGTGCCCTTCTGAAACGTACAGAACTGGGGATGCCAACCATAGACACAAAAAAATGAGATATACCAGAGGAGTCATGGTGGCTATTATTAATAGCAAATTTGGCGAGAGGAAAGAATGAAGACGACTCCTGATTATCTGAAAAAAACAATGCAAATACTGCTTCAAATTTTGATTCATACATTCTGTTTGCCCACTAGACTGAGGATGTAACGCCAATGAATGAGATAGTTTAATCCCTAACCTAGAGAAGAAAGCTCTCCAAAAGTTGACAATAAAGTGAGTTCCTGTATTAGAAACAAGATTAGAAGGGACTCAGTGGAGTCTGACAATCTCACATACAAACACCTGGGTTAAAGTCTTGGCATTAGGTAACGACAGAAAAGTGATAAATGTGTCATCTTAGAAAACCTCCACCACCACAAATATGACCGTATTACCAGCAGAGGAAGGTACATCTGTAATAAAGTCCATGGAAATGTTTGTACAAGTTTGACTAGGAACATTGAAGGGCTGCAAACCTGACGGACTAGCGTGAGATGCATTTGAGCAGACACAGGTAACACACGCAGACACATAGGATACCACATCCTGTCATGCACAGACTTGGGGAAGGTCCAGGGTGCGGCAGGACACACAACAAACAGGGGTTTCACCACAACAATCAAAACCTACACCAGGGACATTTAAACAAAGGTGGGCCCTGGTGATAGTGAGGGGGAAGATGGGACACCTCCTGCACTCACCTGCAGCTGCACCCTGCACTCCTAGCCAGAACCTATACAGGTTCTGCACCAGTCGCTGAGCAGGATATCTGAAGCCCTGAGAGACCCTGTAATAACCTTGGCTAGTGAGCTGACAGGTAAGGATCACTAATCCCACCACTGCACTAATACAACATGAAGGGAAAGTATGACAGACAGGGGAAACAAGAAAAGGATAAAGCCCAGCTTCATGGCTGCAGTCGGACACCAGGACTGCAGCCTATACAGCCTATACAGCTTCACAACAAAAAGGGCTCCAGCAGCTCCTTCCACCTCAACACCTAGCTACAGAATGGATTCAGAATAATCGGCACCCTCTAGTGAGATGTGATCATACATAGGGGAAGGGAATGATCACCAAACGGAAACACCTGAGGCCAGGAGTCAGAAGCTGCTGGAAAGCACAACTGACATTAAACTCTTTCAGCACCAAGGAAAGGGAATACATTTAAAGCGCTGCTGAATATGTTGGTGATATATAAATAAAAACTATTAACATTATTAATATAATGAGTCTCAGATGGCAAAGAGAGATTCTGGCCCAGTTCCTGTCACAAATCTCTAGTAACAGAGAGACGGCCGTGACACATACCTCCGGATTCTGGGCCACCAATAGTTACACTAGAGCAGTGCCTTTAACCCCAGGGTGACCAGCCAGAACAGAATCATCATGTTCTCCCAGAAACGTAAGACAAAGATTTAGGGGAACAAATGACTTGTTCAGATGGCGGCTCACCTTGAGCCTTAGAAATCTCAAATTCCACATCAGTACTGAGCGCAGACATCCACCACTCTGAAGGATAGGGACAGGTTCCCCCCAGAAAACTCCTGGACAAAGCATCGGCTTAATGATTTTAGAACCAGGGTGATAAATAAAGTAAAAATTAAACCTCGTGAAAAACAATGACCACCGAGCTTGTCTTGGTGTAAGATGCTTAGCTGACTCAAGGTAAAAAAGGTTTTTATGGTCAGTAAGTACTGTAATTGGATGAATAGCTCACTCCAGAAAGTGGAGCCATTCCTTAAATGCTAACTTGATCTCCAGTAATTTCCTATTAACAATATTGCAATTACATTCCACCAAAGACGGACTTTGAGACAATACAGCTCCAAACCCCACGTCTCACGCATCATCCTCCGCCATAAAAAGTTGAAATTAGTGACGGACGAACCCGCAGATATCCAGGATTGGCCGGTTCAATCGGATTTTTTTAAAAAAAAAGCTGGTTCGGGCCTGGAATTAATTCCGGATATCTGGCCAGATGCTGATTCCCATATGAGTCTAGGGGACCCAAATAGGGCACTTTAAAATGGTGGTAGAAGGGATAGGGGGATTAGAACAGACTTACAGCCGCGCAGGAGACTGGTAACACTACTTCTGGGCCACTTTTTAACCTCATGCATATGCACTGCTTACCCCGCCCACTGGCAGCCCCGGCGTCTGTGATTGGTTGCAGCCAGACCGCGCCACCACCATGTGTGACAGTGTGTCTGATTGTGTATTTTTAGCAAGAGATGCAGATTTGGTGCTGGAATTTATGCACCATATTGGTGCATAAAAGCCGCCAGGAGATGCAGAGTTGGTGTAGGAATATGATATATAAATTTCAGCACCAAAACTGCATCTCTTCGCAAAAAAACGCAGAAAAATGGTTTCGATGCCATTTTGGTGCGTTTTTTTCTCACAGGAGATGCAACTTTGGTGCAGAAATCTGTTGCAGACATTTCAGCACCAAATTTGCTTCTCCTGGCAGAAAACAGCATCAAAGCAATTTTTGTGTTTTTTGCCAAGAGATGCAGATTTGGTGCTGAAATTTATACACCATATTCCTGCAACAAATCTGCATTTCTTGGAAAAAAAAAAATCACAACAAAATTGTATCATAACTGTCATGATCAAGGACCGGTATTCTTCACTCCAGAGTTTTACAGACCCGGCCTGGTCATGTCAGGGTTAACTCCCATCAGCCTCATTCTGGCTTCAGGAGACACTATATATGGTCTCTGAACCTGCATTCCTGTGCTGGTTATAGTTTTGCTCTGCAGTCTGTGACTTGCTCTGGTGATAATTCCTGTTTGATCTGACTCCTTGATATCGTGCCCTGACCTGTACACTCCCCCATTCATCCGTCTATCCCAGTCCCTGAATTACTGCTCCTGTTTGTTGTTTGTATTTCCCTCTGCATACCTGATCTCCCGGCTTCCAACTCGGTTGTGTTTTTGAACTTGATTTTTATCCTCCCTTTGCTGTGACTTGACTCTCCTTGTTAGACCCTGACTGTTTGACTACTCTATTGTCCCCTGGTGGTTTGCCTGTTAACTGCCTGCTGAAATTACAGCTGCCTTTCTGTTACAGTGTAACTTTGACTCTCCTTCTCTACTCTGCTGCCACCTAGTGGGTAATACGCTGTACTACATCTCACTTGCCCTTTGTACAGTGTGACAATAACGCATGTGGTTTTGATGTAATTTTTTGCCAGGAGTTGCAGCTTTGGTTCAGGAATATAGTGTATAAATTTCAGCGCCAAATTTGCATCTCTTGGCAAAACAAAGTTTTATGCCATGAGGTGCTGTGAACTGAGGTGAGGTCACAGAGTTTCATGAGGTTCCCTGAGGTCAGTTTACCTGCGGTCACAGGTAGAGTACTGTGGGAACCTCCAGCTGTGACCGCAAGTAAACTGAGTGACGTCACTGCTTCTCGCTGCAGCGAAGTCAGTCTCTACCTAAAGCCTACAGCATGCAAACATGTTCTACGGACTTGGCTGTGACTTCAGTATGAAGCAGAGCCAGATTTGAGTTGGGAACTTGTGTGGATTACTGTACGTCAGAACTGAGTGTTTGGGTTAATAAAAGGGTGAAAGAGGGTTTTTTGTATTTTATTTCAAATAAAGATTTTTTCAGTGATTGTGTTTATTTCTTTTCACTTACAGATTAGTAATGGGGAGGTCTCATGGATGCCTCCCATTACTAGTATAGAGCTTAATGTCAGATGTGAGCTGTCATTAATCCCCTATTAACCCGATTGCCACCTCACCAGCCCAATAGGAATGAGCTGGGTAAAGTGTTGGGATTGTTGCATCTAATAGATGCAAGAATTCTAAGTGACTGCAGGCTGCTATTTTCAGGCTGGGGGGCCCATGGGCCTACCCAGCCTGAAAATATCAGCCCCCAAGTGTGGGTTTTATCATAGCTGTGTACCAAAATTGGAGGGGGGGGACAGCACAACGTTTTTTTTTTAAAATCAGTTAAATAAACAAAGCCTCATGGGGTCCCTCTTATTTTGATGCACAGACAAGATATGCACATGGGTTGGGGCTGCAGCCTGTAGCCGTATGCTTTATCTGTGCTGGGCATCATAATATGGGGGACACTACATCATTTTTTTTTTTTTTTTTTTTTTTACACCACCATACATTACACAGCGATTTTGCGATTGCAAAAAGTCAGACACACCATCACACAGGGTAGTGGCGCCGTCTGACTGCAACCAATCACAGACGCAGGGACTGCTGGTGGGAGAGGGAAGCGGTGCATATGCATGAGGTTAATGAGCGGCCCCAGTTACAACCACGTGGAGACTGGTAAGTATAACAAGCTTGCTTTATTGTTATTTTCTTTATTTTTCCTTTATTTTTCGCCAGAGTTGGATAGTTACTTAGAGTTCTTTGAGAATTCCGGGCCCGGGATCAGTGCACAGGTACTAGGTTATCTGTGTGGATCTGAACTTTTACAGTCTGGGCTCGCCAATTACCAGCTGAGATACATCAAGCTGTATCAATACAGGTGCTGACAAGAAACACTTCTTAAGACAGGTGAAAGCATATAAAGCACCAATCTAGAGCAGTCCGTACCCTTCTTAGTCATGTCAGTAAGCGGTCTTGATACAGCAGAGAAATTCGTAATAAACTTCCTGTAATATTTAGCAAAAAATATAAAACATTGCAGTGCTTTGAGGTTCTCGTTATGGTCCCATTTCAAAACAGCCTCTAATTTAGTGGGATTCATCTAAAAACCTGCAACTGAGATAATGTAACCCAAAAACCGGAACTTCTTGAGCAGAGAACACATTTGAGTAGCTTAGCATACAATTTATTCACTCTGAGTATTTGTAATATTATACTTGTCTGACATGTTCCAAATGAGACCCAAAATCCCGTGAATGCATGAAGATGTCATCAAGGTAAACGATTACAAAATGTTGGAATACGACAGGCACATTGGTTAGAATGGCCTGACTAGATTTTCGAAGTGCGCTTCCAGCACATTAAGCGCTATTTTCCACTCATCCCCGTCTGACCCAGATCAGATTATAGGCCCCACTAAAGTCTAGTTTAGAGAACCAGTTAGCATCAGCAATATGATTACATAGGTCAGTAATGAGTGGCAAGGGATTTGGATCATCAAAATGGATTATGTGGTTGAGCTCACAAATGTCCAAGCATGGCCGTAGTAAACCATCCTTCTTTTTAACAAAGAAAAAAACAGCAGCCATCAGAGATGAGGATGGCCTGATGTGCCATTTAGCCAGACTTAGTTATATACTCATTAACAGCTAATCTCTAAGGGCCCAACAGCCTGCACTTGGGCAACTTTTGCCCCTGGCCTCAACTTTATAGTGCAGTCATAAGGTGGTGGCAACTCCTGACAACCCTTCTCGGGGGCTGAATGGAGCCACCAAGGATATTGGTATGTTTTTAATTCACTATGCTGTGATTTTTGAATAAAGAAGAAAAAAAAGTTATTTTAGGGAATACTCTGGTGCTGGCCT
The DNA here is from genome assembly GCF_048569485.1 of Anomaloglossus baeobatrachus. Taxonomy (NCBI): domain Eukaryota; kingdom Metazoa; phylum Chordata; class Amphibia; order Anura; family Aromobatidae; genus Anomaloglossus; species Anomaloglossus baeobatrachus. Next base: position 808,701 of record NC_134362.1, read on the forward strand.
TTTCCCCATTTTTTTTCTTCTGCTCTTTGGTTGCTAGCCACGTCTGTGCACCTGTGGGTCTGCAGAAATAATGGTGAGCCTTTTCCTGTTCCCCCCTTTCCTTTCAATACCTTCCCAGAAAACACCACCAAAATCTGAGAGAGGATCTGGAAGACTAGAGGTAACCACTAAATTACAGGTTCCTAGACAATGTTCTTTGCAATATGTACTATATTTAATTATGTCTTAGGTTTTCCAGTCAACAGTAGGGCTATGCAATGCAAACCAGGGGATCCATAATACAATTTGTGCAGGAAGGCCCTTAATCCCTTCACATCCGAGAACGTAATGATACATCCTAAAACATAAAGGGGTCATTACCACCGGCTGCTGCGGTGAGACGGAGGTGATCCCCACACGTTTGCTGATTTGTATAGCAGACATGTGCCTTGCAGGTGCAAATGGATCCGTGATCCACCCATGCCTGTTAACCCCTTAAATTGTACTGTCAAAATGTGGCAGCACAATTTAAATGTTCGCAGTAGGAAACGAGCCTTTCCCTGCCACCATTGGAGGCCCTGTGGCAAGATCACAGGGAGCCGATGGTTGCATGGATGCTGCTATCATGACGTAGTTCCTGTTACAACCGACAGAGACGGCTGTAACAAAAATGGAGCATTTCTCCTGATCAGAGTGATGCTGCTCTTATTAGGAGAAATGAATGAGCGATCAAATTGCTGATCCTTACAGTCCCCTAGGGGAACTAGTAAAATTTAAAAAAAAAAAAGTTCAAATCACCCCCCCATTCGCTCTATTAAAAATTAAAGGGTTAAGAACATAAAAAAAATATACACACATTTGGTATTGTTTAGAAACACCTAATCTATCAAAATTTAAAATCAATTAATCTGATCGGTAAACTGCATAGCGGCAAAAAAATTCAAAACGGCAAAATTATGTTTTTTGGTTATTGGAAATTTTGTGCAAAATAAAGGCGATCAAAATGTAGCATCTGCGCAAAAATTGTACCATTAAAAACGTCAGCTTGAGACTAAAAAAATAAGCCATCACTTAGCCCCTTATCCCAAAAAATGAGAACGCTACGTGTCACGTAAAATTGCGCAAAAAGTGGGACACTTTTTTTGGACAAACTTGAATTTTTTTAAACCCCTTAGATAAAAGTAAACCTATACATTTTTGGTGTCTACCAAGTCGCACCGACTTGAGGCATCACACAGACACATCAGGTTTACCATATAGTGAACACTGAATAAAATATCCCAAAAACTATCATGCAATCGCACTTTTTCCCCACTTGGAATTTTTTTGCCATTTTCAAGTACACTATATGGTAAAACTTATAGTTTAATTTAAAAGTAGAACTCGTCCCACAAAAAACAAGCTCTCGTATGGCAAGATTGACGTTAAAATAATACATTTATAGCTCTCAGAAAAAAAGGGAACAAAAAACAGAAATCAAAAACGGAAAATCGCCGGTCATGAAGGGGTTATGCACATGAGAAGGTATAACCTCGGAATGTAGTACTCAATCCTGAGAAAGAAGTGATAAATCAATGGCAAAAATGTGCACCGGATTAGCAAGCAAACTTTTCATCAATAATGTTTACCTCAGAACCCCTATCTAGAGACTGTAATAGGGACATCTAGGCCCCACCCTTAACCCTTTCAGGTAATAAACAGAGATACCATAGTAGAGGAAATACGTAGATCTAGGTTGGAATCCCCCAACCCACCTAGGTCTAACAGGTCTGACTGTCGTTTTTTCACTGGGCACGAACGGCAAGTATGGAGACTCGGTCAGTGGGTGTTCTCATCCGCTGGCCTGGCTGTCTTTATGGAGACAGCAACAAGAAGAGGAGATAAAAACTCCCCCAAAAATGTATTATAAAATGTACTCACAGCAAAAAAGGGCAACCAGTCCAGTTAGCCCTGGCCAACACATCTAATGCACAAACAGCATGCAGACAAGCCTCTCAACATGATGGACACTTCACAAGTGCAAGGTAAATTGCACACTAGTGGCGCGCATAGGGCACTGTTCACACTTGTATGCGCATGGTGTCCAGCCAGCAACCTATTACCACGCCCTTACTATTAGATTAGGTAGGTTACTCGGACACTACTCACTGCAGCACGTAAGGGACAGAAATTCCACTATGCACGGTCGTATTAAGAGGCCCGGCTGCACCCCGCATAATCAAAGTGCAAAAAATACATATAAAATATATGTGAGGTAACTAATGAGGATTGTGGGCTTACGTACATTGGCCAATTTACAAACTAATACCTCACATATATTTTATATGTATTTTTTTGCACTTTGATTATGCGGGGTGCAGCCGGGCCTCTTAATACGGCCGTGCATAGTGGAATTTCTGTCCCTTACGTGCTGCAGTGAGTAGTGTCCGAGTAACCCGCCTAATCTAATAGTAAGGGCGTGGTAATAGGTTGCTGGCTGGACACCATGCGCATACAAGTGTGAACAGTGCCCTATGCGCGCCACTAGTGTGCAATTTACCTTGCACCTGTGAAGTGTCCATCATGTTGAGAGGCTTGTCTGCATCCTGTTTGTGCATTAGATGTGTCGGCCTGGGCTAACTGGACTGGTTGCCTTTTTTGCTGTGAGTACTTTATAAAGACAGCACACGGACCATGGCTCATCCCACTAAAGCTTGCTCACCTTTCCTGTGGGCAAAACACTACTCAAACATCACAGGGTGAGTGAACCGCGCATTGGTAGTACTTTATTGGTTCAACAACAGGCAAAAACATATTGTTCATTCCCAGCAAGAACACAAGATGGTACAAGCAACACCCTTCCACTGGCCTGCTACGGATTTGAGTGTTCGTGACTTCGGCGCTTCGAGGGCCAACTCTTCTAGTCCAACAGCATTGCACTTTCAGCAGGCACCCACTGAGAAGAGATAGTGCAAGCTTAGTGCAAGCTTAGGAAGCAGGTCTGTGTTTTTTCAGTCAGAACCTAAGTTCCTCGGCTGACAAGTAGAATCCCTTCTCTTGGTGCAGGTATTTGATTCCCCAATTAGAGTTAAAGTTCATAGGCTGGGGGCATGTAGAATAATATTAATACTGGTGACAGGAACAAGGCGCTTTTACAGCTCTCAGTTCTCAATTCAGGGTATTGGGTCTTACAGGATTAGTGGAGATTAGTGATGGGTGAGCCCCCCGATGTTCAATGTTCGGGAGCCTTGCCCGAACGTTTTGTAAAGTTCAATTTCTGAGATAACGCGAACTTGCGTCCGAACACCAAACTTGGACTTTACAGTTATGGGATGGGGTGGTGGGGGGCTATAAAATAAAGAATATAGTTAATAATAAACATTGTCATTATACTTACAGGTCCCATGACGTGTCCTGCAGACTCTGTCTCCCGGACACTTCTGCTTCCGGGTCCAATCATTGCTGTGCCCCCGGGTAACTATCACTGACTTACAGGACCTTCCATGACGTCATAGCCATGTGACCAGTCTGGTGTGAATGTTTTACAGACATTGGGTTACAGACTGGTCACATGGCTATGACATCACAGACATTCCTGTAATCCACGAGGAAACAACATTCACACCAGACTGGTCACATGGCTATGACGTAATGGAAGGTCCTGTAAGTCAGATGTAGCAGAGCTGAAGATGCTCGCCCGCCTTTGGACTACATCGGAGGGGTTTTTTTTGAGTAATAAAGATGGAGCCCTAAATGTCTTCTGTTTTATTACTAATAAAATATTTTTTATCTGTGTTGTTGTTTTATTTTACTGTTAAAATAACAGACACTGTCACAGAGTGGGCATCTGTGATTGGATGCTGGAGTAACCAGAAACCAGCCCATACATTCTAGCATTTACTACAGCCAATAACAGATGCCCATTCTGCGTGACAGTGTTTGTGATTAACTGTTGGGGCCCTTACACATATAGTAGTGTAAAAATAAACAAATAATTTTTAAAAATGACGTAGTATTTTTGATTCTCAGCGCAGATAAAGCGGACGGCTACGGGCTGCCACCCCCATATGCGTGGCTTTACCTTGGCTGGCAATCAAAATACAAGAAGCCCATTAATTTTTTTTTAATTACTTAAAAAAATAATTAAGTCAGCTCTGCTTCATCACTCTGTACAGACAAGTGTCTCTACAGAGCGAGAAGCAAGGAGAGCAATGTCAGCTGAGCTTCATCACTCTGTACCGACAAGTGTCTACAGAGCGAGAAGCAGGGAGTGCATTGTCAGCTCTGCTTCATCCCTCTGTAAAGAAAAGCATCTCTACAGAAAGAGAAAAAGGCTGACACTGAGAGTATGATTCCACTTGCGTATGACTCATACGAGTCTCACATTGCATCACCCCGCACAGCCTGACACTCTCCTGACAGGAGTACCTCAGCTGCATGGAAATACATGCAGCCGACCTGCTCCTGTTGGGAGAGTGTGTGCCATACTGGGTGATGTGATGCGAGACTCAATCAGTGACAGTCAAAGTTCAATCGAATCCATGGCAGCTCTGGACTCGGGTGAACCCTGACGTCACCGTGAACATGGTCGAAAATAGCTGAAGACTGCCGAGGGACGAACAGTGCAGTGAGTACCCCCGGAAGTTAACAGGACCTTCTATAACATCATAGCCATGTGACCAGCCTGTAAACCAATGTCTGTACAACATTCACACCACACTGGTCACATGGCTATGATGTCATGGAAGGTCCTGTAGTCAGTGGTGGTTACCCAGGGGCACAACAATGATCAGACGAGGAAGCAGAAAAGGCCGGGAGACAGAGTCTGCAGGACGCATTGCGGGATCTGTATGTATAATCATAATGTTTTTTAATTATGTGCTTTTTTTTTTTTTTTTTTTTTTAACAGCTCCTGGACCCGAGCTGGACCCGAACTGTAACACGAGCTTCCCAGGAAAGCTCGTGTTCGGGATCATGTGCACGAACACTATGTGTTCGGTGTATCATTAGTAGAGATGAGCGAACCGGTTGCGGTTCGGCTCGAGTTCGGTTCGCCGAACGGAGGTCTCGTTCGAGTTCGGCGAACCAGTTCGGCAAACCACTCGAACCGCATAGGAAACAATGGGAGGCAATCACAAACACATAAAAACACCTAGAAAACACCCTCAAAGGTGTCTAAAAGGTGACAAACAACTCACAACACAACACAAACACATGGGAAAGTGACAAGGACATATACTTATGCAAAAACAAAAGAGCTGGACAAGGAAAAAGAGGAGGAGACACAGATATAGGCATGGCATGCCCTTCTAAAATCATGTAAAACACCGCAAGGTTACTCCAAGCGGAGTCTCCCTTTTTTCCACAAATTGGGCCCCACACACACCCACCCCTTCAGTGGCAGCACTTGTGCCCCAGTTGTATACTTCACAAGTAGATTTGCATCAAGCACATTCAAAATCCACAAGCATTTACTCTCCCCAGGATGACACAGGAGTAGTAAATTCCTTGTGGATCCATGACTTGTTCATTTTGATGAACGTTAGTCTGTCCACATTGTCACTGGACAGACGCGTGCGCTTATCTGTCAGCACACACCCAGCAGCACTGAAGACACGTTCAGAGACAATGCTGGCAGCTGGACACAACAAAATCTCCAAGGCGTAAGTGGAGAGCTCTGGCCATTTTTTCAAGATTTGAAGCCCAAAATGAGCAAGGCTCCATTTGCAAAGTCATGGCATCGATGTTCATTTGGAGATACTCCTGTATCATCCTCTCCAGCCGTTGACTATGGGTCAGACTTGTTGTCTCTGGTGGCCTTGCAAAGGATGGTCTAAAAAAATTATGAAAAGATTCAATAAAATTGCTGTTACCAGCACCAGATACGGTGCTGCTGGTACGGGTAGACTGTTGAAGATGACGAGACCGTCCCATGTTTGTCTAGTTACGGTTGTTTGGTGGAAAAGCCGAGCTAAGATCGAGTAACAGCTTCTGCTGATATTCCTGCATACGTGCGTCCCTTTCTATGGCTGGAATTATGTCACAAAATTTGGACTTGTACCGGGGATCTAATAGTGTGGCAAGCCAGTACTCATCATCACTTCTAATTTTGACAATACGAGGGTCATGTTGGAGGTAGTGCAGCAAGAAGGTGCTCATGTGTCTTGCACAGCCATGCGGACTAAGTCCACGCTGTGTTTGTGGCATAGAGGTGCTAACCGTTCTTTCTTCCTCTGACATCTCCCCCCAACCTCTTTCAACTGAAATTTGACCAAGGTCTCCCTCATCCGCTGAGTCTTCCATGTCCATGGACAGTTCGTCCTCCATTTCTTCATGTTCTCCTGCACCTTCCTCAACATTTCGCCTGCTACTATGCGCCCTTGTTGATCCCTGTTCCCCATGGTCCCATGCCTGCCGCGTTGGTGATGATGAACGTCTGGACCTTGGTGATGTTGTTGTGTCTTGCGCATATGAATCCTCCTGTAGTTTCTCCCCTTCCTGTTGTCCCACCCCCTGACTCCGAATAGTGTTTAGCGTGTGCTCCAGCATGTAAATGACTGGAATTGTCATGCTGATAATGGCATTATCAGCGCTAAACATATTCGTCGCCATGTCGAAACTGTGCAGAAGGGTGCATAGGTCCTTGATCTGAGACCACTCCATCAGGGTGATCTGCCCCACCACTGCATCTCGTTGGCCCAGGCTATACATCATGACATATTGCACCAGGGCACGATGATGCTGCCACAGTCGCTGTAACATGTGGAGAGTCGAATTCCAGTGTGTCAGCACATTGCATTTCAGTTGATGAACCGGCAGGCCGAAAGACTTCTGGAGCGATGCAAGTCGCTCAGCAGCGATGGTTGAATGGCGGAAGTGAGCAGACAGTTTTCGTGCCCTGTTCAGAAGGCCATCTAGGCCGGGATAGTGTGTTTAAAAATTGCTGGACAACAAGGTTCAACACGTGAGCCATAGAAGGCACGTGTGTCACCTTGCCCAGGCGAAGGGCCGCACCCAGGTTTGCAGCATTGTCGCACACGGCCTTACCAGGCTGCAGGTTGAGTGGAGAGAACCATTTATTAAACTCAGTCTGCAGAGCTGCCCACAACTCAGCCGCTGTGTGACTCTTCTTTCCAAGACATTTCAAGCTAAAGACCGCCTGATGCCATTGCGCTCTGCTGCCAGCATAGTAACGAGGGGTGCGTGATTCCTTCTGCGCAGTTACAACGCTGGTGGCCTGACCAGGCAGGCTTGGGGCAGAGGTGGAGGACCCAGATGAGATGGAGGAGGCAGAAGCAGTGGCGGAACTTGGACAGACAGAGGATTGACACACAAGTCATGGGGACGGCAAGACTTGTGCAGCAGACCCTTCACCATCTATCACCATAGTTACCCAGTGCCCAGTCAGCGACATGTAACGTCCCTCTCCATGCTTATTGGTCCAAGTATCGGTGGTGAAATGCACCCGTTCACACACAGAGTTTCTCAAGGAAGCGGTGATGTTGTGTGCAACATGCTGGTGTAGCGCAGGCACACCTTTCTTAGAGAAGTAGTGGCGACTGGGCATCTGGTACTGGGGCACAGCGACAGACATAAGGTCTCTAAAATCCTGTGTGTCCATCAGGCAGAAAGGAAGCATTTCGGTAGCCAAGAGCTTACAGAGGGTTAAAGTTAACCTCTTAGCTTTGTCATGGGTCGCAGGAAATGGCCTTTTATTTGTCCACATCTGAGGGACAGAGATCTGGCTGCTGTGTGTAGATGGTGGTGAGTAGGGTGTCCGTGAAAAAATGCAGGTTTGTGAGGAAAGTGCAGGCGTAGACATGATGTTGCCTTCATCCAACGTTGATGCTATCGATGTCTGAGAGAGCTGTACACACGCACTTGTTTCCCCTTCCAAACCAAATGACGACCTACCAAGCAAACTGCCTGTTGCGGTTACAGTGGTGGAAGTTGTGCGTGGAAAACCAGGTGTGACAGCTGTCCCCACAGTCCTAGAAGATGAAGAGCGCGCGGATGCACTGGAAGGGGCAGGCGGTGGATGGTTCGCTCCGCTAGACCGCATTGCAGAACGGTGAGCTTCCCACTGGGACATATGATATTTATTAATGTGACGATTCATGTAAGAAGTTGTCAAACTCCTGAGGTTTTGCCCTCTACTAACAGAATCACAAAAAATTTTACATATCACATGATTTGGGCGATCTTTTTCTATGTCAAAAAAGGTTTAGGCTAGGCAAGGCTTAGAGGGCATGCGACCTGCTGAGCCCCCCCGACTAGTGCTCAGAGGCAGAGTGGTGGCTGAGGATGCAGTTGTAGACGTGCTACAAGTACTACTCCTCTGTCCAGGAAGGCGCAAGGTAACTTCGTTGTCAGTAGCATCCTCCTCCACCGCCTCTGTTGACCTCCTCGAGTGCCTGACTGTGGGTTGACAGTAGGTGAGATCTAGAACTTCCTCATCAAGCGTTGTGTTTGCACTCCCCTCACCCTCAGACCGAGCCTCTTCCTGACGTGAACCAATATTTAAGTTGTCATCCCAATCTGGTATCTGCGTCTCATAGTCATCACTATGTTCCTCATTGTCTATAAAAACAGGTGTTACAGTTTGTGAATAAGGGTCAACATTATGGTCAGAAACTTGGTACTCACGGCCTGAATCAGAGTCACAAAGGTTCTGGGCATAACTGCAGACCATTTCCTTGGCTGTACCAGGGTGGATTTGATTTAAATCTAACTGATTTAAATCACAATTTAAATCACTAGTCAGTAAGGCTTGATTTAAATCAGTGATTTAAATCAAAGTTTCTACCTAAACTAGTTCTTGCTACTTTAACATGCAAGTAGATGAAGATTTTTAGAATCACTTTTTATATTACTTTTTTCTCCTCAGTTTAATGGGTTAATCATTCATATTTGGACACCAGTGTTCTGTTGTACTTAGGAAGGAGAAAAATAATCCTGACCTTAATAACAATTTAAATAGATTTATTCAACTGAAACAATAACATTACAGCATAAGTTATTTGCTTAAACAAACATCCATGTTTGTTAACTAATTTGGCTAAACAAAATATATATATTAGACTGTCAGCCCAGCCGACACATGAAAAACTTAAATACTACTGTCCCTGCTGTCCTCTGTAGCTCACTTGTCGTCATCTTCATCATCATCTTCTTCTTTGTTCCTATTCATAATCTGGAAAAGAAAAACAAGCTTTCCTGCTTTGTTGGGTCCCAACCGATTTCTCAATTTAGAATGAATGAGTCCAAAGGAAGAGAATATTCTTACAATGCCTGCAGATGAAGCTACTGCTGTTAAAAGTGAAATCATTACTTGAACAGTCTCTAAATCCAAGCGCTTAAGTGACTTCCACCAGTTTACTGGTGTGACCTTCCTTAAAATATCTTCAGCAAACATATATTTCTTGAATGGTTCCCCCTTAGCTCTGAAGTTTATTATAGTTGGCATTAAAGATGGATGATTGCTGGATACCCATGTCATAGCTAACTCCTCTTCCTCAGCACTTAGGTTTTGACCCTGATATTGGATATTGACAATATTTGCCAAAAAATGAGCTGGAGTCAGTGCTTGTCCCATTTGTTTGTTTACTGCTTGTAATTTAATTTTGTCCATGTGTAGTTCTGTTTTAAGTGTTCACTCAGTTCCTTCCAAATTTCAACAGCATCCGCAATAAAACAGCTATTTTTCTGTATTTTGTTTAAAGCTTGAGAGATGGGTTTCAGGAAGCTCAGCATATGTTCAACATTTCTCTTAAGCCCAATGTTGAGGATTTGGCCGTGACAGTGCCATCTATTTTATCTCGATTTTCTTCACAAAGTGTCATCAGAATAGGCCAGTTTTTGATATACTGCTCAAAACAGTCTACCACAGAGTTCCATCTAACATCTTGTGGGAGCGTTAGCTTGGTTCCACCCATCCTATTCAGAGCTGCTGCAGCAAAATGATTATTACGGACGTATTTAGCAATTTCAACAACATTAGCCTTTATTTCTGGAACACTTAAGTCTTTGGCTAAGAGGTGCAGCAAATGAGCACTGCAACCATATGTTATTAGCAGCTTTGTATTCCCTCCCTGCTCTTCTAAATCTCTTCTCATCTTGGATACGTTTGCAGCATTGTCAGTGACCAAACTGCGTACTAGACATTTGAATTTTTGTTCACATGTCGTTATAGCTTTTACTGCCACTTCTTGTAAGTATTCTGCTGTGTGTGCATTTCCTGACGTATCAGTTGTTTGTGCAAGGAAGACTTTACCTTCTTCTGTTGTTATACAAGCACATACAATAGGATCATTGTGGACATTACTCCACCCATCAATACTTAGGTTAACAATTTTACCCTCCAGAGCTGTTGCACATTGATCCATTTCTCTGTCATACACTTGATCCAGCAGTTTCCCTGCAACATCAGCTCTGCTGGGTGGACTGTATCCTGGTCTCAGTGACTGAACCATATTAATGAAATGTGGGTTGTCAGTCAGACGGAAAGAAGAGTTCGTTGCATAAATAAACTGGGCAATTTTTTCATCAATCAACTCTTTTTCTAATCTGCTAGTTCTTATCACAAACCTATCTATGGTGGTTCCAGGAGGTAAAGGTTTTTTCTTCCTTTTGGGTGATGGTGATATGTGGCTGTGGGTGTCTGATGATGCTGCTGCTGCTGCTAATGAAGCACTATCCTGGATGGATAACTCTGAAACTGTAGAACAGGATGATGGTGATCTTGGAGGTGGATAGTTTCCAGAATCCATGAATTCCCCTAAACAAAAAAAGTCAATGCTGTTATTTTATTGTTTATTATACAATTTCTGCTTATTGTACACAACACATCACTGCCCCTGCCCCAAAAGGAATATTTGTTTTTTCTTCATAACTGTACCAAATTACAGTAACATGCAGTAATAATAAGAAATATAATTTTTCTCACACATGACAGTTCAGTCTTTAGAAATAGGATTCAATAAAAATGTTTACAAACTTGAAGATCCTGCCTGTTCAGAAGTGTTTCTTTGGACATCTTCATCACCGCACTTCTCATGATGTTGCCTCATTCGCGCCACCAGGCCTTGCATCTCTTTGTTGCATCGTTTGCATTTTGCACGCATGCCTGCCTTCCCGATAGGCGAAGGAGCCTCATTAAAATATTCCCAAACTGGGTCTCTTTTACGGCCTGCTGCCATTATAAGGAAAGAATGTAATAAACCTCAGATCGTACACACAAACAGATCCAGACTTGTCTGTCTGTGGCTATGCTGCAGTATTGTGCTCAAAGTTTCACTTTCATTTTCTTGTCTGCTTGCCCTTCCTCCTCCTCACACTTAGATTCACTTTCTTCTTGTGTTGTGCAGATCTATTCCACTCCAAACAGTCAGAAACATATTGTCTAACTTCTTGGACTTGGCACTGAAGGGGTTGATTCTGTATTCATAGGTTTGTAGAACAATAGGATTAAGGTCTTTTTCTCAACTCTCTTCATGTTGTAATATTTTTGCCGTGAAGAAGAGGCTGGGACCTCTGCGGAGTCAAATTCAGTTTTGAGAACTGCGTAAGTAAAGCGAGCGTCTGTGATAATATAGGAGAGAAACTGCCCACTAATCCTACAGAAACCTCTGGAAGAGCATGGCATTGTGAATGTTACACATATACAGCCTTTATTCTACGGAGTTAAACAACTCAGCTTTATCTCATGATGGAAGAACCTTTGGATGGTAAAATATTTTCCTCAAAAAGCAGTTTATTGAAAAAAATCTGATTTAAATAAAAAAAAAATCCGATTTTTTTGATTTTTTTTTAAAAAAAACATTGATTTTTATCCACCCTGGTCTGTACTCACTGTAGCTTGGGAGCAGACCACTGATTCCCAGGCTATAGTGTGACTGAACAGCTCTGGAGACTCAGCCATCTCAGTTCCACCATACTGTGCAGGGCGGATGGAGACTTGAGAGCTGGGAGAAAGCAAGTGTGATTGGGATGACAACTCAGAGGACTGGTGTTTTTTTGGATGCGGTAGTTGAGGTGGCGGAGAGGGCACTTGTTGGACCACTTGATATCCATTCAAGCATTTTCTTTTTTTGGCCATCATCTACCTTTGTTCCAGTTGTTCGTGTCCGTAAAAAAGGGAGCACATCGGATTGTCCATGGTAAGTAGTAGACATCTTACTTTTGCTGGAAGATGGCCTATCTTCAGCAGATGTTAATGGAGCTTTGCCACCTTCCCCACGGACAAACCCTTTTTTTTCTTTTCCAACACGCCTCTTCCCCTTTCCACCAGCATCTGTTATTTTGCCACTCATTTTGATTGCGACAAGATTGTGCACTTAAAATGTGGTAGTAAAAATTGAGAGGTGGTGTAGATTGCAGCGGTGGTCTATCTTTATTAACAGCAGAATAAACAACAATAACTATCCCTGACAATGCAACTACGGCCCTTAAACTAGCAGCATAGTTTGCTAGTATAATGGCTTAGTAACAATGAGTTTGAGTGTGCAATGCAGAGGTGCTGCAAATAGATTTGCACTAGTGGGACACTAATGGAAGTCCAACAGCCACTTTTAGGATGCCACTAAGTTTCCTCAGTGTTTGCTAGTATAATGGCTTAGTAACAATGAGCTTGAGTGTGCAGAGGGCAGGAGGGTACAGTGGCAGGGTTGTGGGTCAGTGTACAGGAAAGGAAGCCTCACTTTCTATCCCTCCTAATGGGTAAATGCAGCGAGTCAGTCCCTGACCTTAGCTACACAGACGCTGTTATCTGTAGCTGTTAAAATCTGTTTCCACGGACCTGACTGTCACCTATGGCTCTGAGCCTGCTGTTATTAGCCCTTACAAGGGCTAATAGAAACTTCTATCCCTATTCTGTATAGCGCTGTGTGTAGATCGTACACAGCAGTATCGGAGACAGGAGCTACGCCAGCGGTGACTGATACCCAGACGCAGAAGAGATAATGGCGTCCGGACGGGCAGATACCCGTTTTTATAATGCAGGGACATGTGACATGGACATTCTATCACACATGCCGTTGCTTCTCTGGCTAAAAGTCCACTTAGCTGTGTGTGTGTCTGGGATTGGCTGACATGCTGGCCCGCCCCACTACACGCACGTGCTTAGGGAAGGACGACAAGGAAAAAAAAAAATGACGATCTCCATTATCCCAGCAGCAGTGATCTGAATGCGCTGTTCCCGCACACTATACGCTGAAATTTCATAATAGTGTGAGTCACAGAGTGACTTACACTATTACAGCGGAAAGCCAGCTAGTAATTAGCTTGGCTTTTTGCTGCTAGAACCGTTCTCGAACGTAACTAGAACTATCGAGCTTTAGCAAAAAGCTCAAGTTCTAGTTCGATCTAGAACAGCCCCCAAAATCACTCGAACCGCGAACTGGAGAACCACGAACCGCGCTCAACTCTAATCATTAGTGGAGATGGCTGCTCTCTCATTGGTCACAAGTTCAATCCAACTGCTTAATTTTCCTCTGAACTAAGCAATCAGAGGGGCTGAGGCAATATACATTTACAGACAATAAGGTGCCAATCAGTCTGGGAAGAGACAATCATTAACTTCTCTTGATTTAACAAACAATAGGACTCATAATTCTGGCCTAATTAAGAACAAGTACATCTGCATACAAAAGGTAAATAAAAACACTGACTCGTCACAGCAAGTACTGACCTGTCCCTTTTTGCCATAGAAAAAACAATATCCTCCCTTTTAGGAGTAGAGTTTCTCCCTCATGGGACATCCCTCCAAGCTGCATAGGCTCGGAAGATGCTTCTGGATGTACTGTCGGTAAAGTAACCCCTCCTAGAGAGTCTTGGTTTTGTGAGATCTCTGCCAAAAATGGCGATCAATAGGTATTACTAGAGAAATGGCACACTCGAGAAGAGGAGTTTCATACTAAACCAACACCTTCTTAACCCTCCTGGAAACACCCTAGAAAAACTGGCTTTTGAGTGCAGGGTTGTTCCAATGAGTGTCCATGGACCAGTGCCAGAATTCGGTGCAATAGTCCTCTGCAGACCATTTATTTGTTGCAGTGAACAGATTTTAGACTTGGCTGAAGCTAATTTGTCTGGATCATCATAAATGAGCCCAAGTGCTGAGAAAAACCCTTTCATGTATTATAGCTGTAATTTCCCGCCAGGCCACTCTCTCTGTAATTCATCCTGTCTTATTTGCTCACATCCTTTCTTGCTGTTCAGGTGATAATACTGTGGAATAGAAGAGCGCAAATGGGGAAAATACGAAGGCAAGAATTAAGGAACACTCACCTTTTAGGGTTGTGCAAAGTCACAACCCCTATGAAGCACATGCAATGATAGTGTCAGCAGCAGCCTCGAGGTATAAGACGCGAGATCCAATAGAAGAAATCGTGTTTAAGCCACGCGAATACTCAATTTGATATTAATATAATTCCTTTATTGCTTGTACAGGTCTACGCGTTTTAGAGACATCCGTCTCCTTCATCAGGACACAAAAGGAACAATATGTCATCAGCTGCAGAGAAGCCTCCATTTATACAAGTGAAATGCCACGTCAGAGGACCACACGCCACAATTCAAATCATGGCGGGACGTTCCACTATTACATTACCGGACATGTATACATTCAATTGATACAGAAAAACAATTGTAATAATTTATAAGAACACATAGATTTAAAAAACAATGCATTAGATAGTACAAAAAAATAAAAAATTTAAAAATTGTAAAGATATTCATATCCCTAAAAAAGAAGCGGGAGGGACAGGGAACAATGGGGCTAGAACTCAAAGTTTGAATGTAATCTTGGGAAAGATTTGGCTGGGTTAAACCCATAGTGGCAGATAAGGTCAGAAGATGTATATACAGTATATGTAACATGAACGGGTCTCAGAAGAAAATAGAAATATGCATATATTTGAACGTTATACAAGTTTTGCGATAAAATATTATTTCAATAATATTCCAATAAAAATTGTATATATTTAAAATCCCTTTGTGTTATTTATGCGTGTAAAACATGTGTAAGAAATGTAAAGAAATGGAGGTTCATAATTTAGCTGTGATGCACAGTGAGTCCGATTTTATTAAGATAGTTAAAAATATAAAGAAATGTTTGAAGAAAAACAATTACAATCTAAGGACAAATATCCAGAAATCGAGGTAAAAAGTATCAGAAATCCAAAGTGTCTAAAGTGAAGAAAGATGCGAAAAAGACATAGAAGACTGTAACTCTGTGGAAAGAGGAGAGTGCCAGAATATTGTGGAACTGTGCAACACCGTGGGAGAAAACAGAGCTAAAAAGAGGGCAATACTTAGGGAAAAAACAAATACGCAGGCCCAACTGCCCGTTGAGGTGATAACAGAAAGAAGTAGCTTAATGGTGAATTGAATCAGCACTATAGAAGCCATTGCTGGAGGAGGGAGAACACAGTAAGGGCAGCCAGAAAGGGTAGCCTTTAGTGACAGATAGGAAGGTCAGAGGAAATATATATACAGTTAGGTCCAGAAATATTTGGACAGTGACACAATTTTCGCGAGTTGGGCTCTGCATGCCACCACATTGGATTTGAAATGAAATCTCTACAACAGAATTCAAGTGCAGATTGTAACGTTTAATTTGAAGGTTTGAACAAAAATATCTGATAGAAATTGTAGGAATTGTACACATTTCTTTACAAACACTCCACATTTTAGGAGGTCAAAAGTAATTGGACAAATAAACCAAACCCAAACAAAATATTTTTATTTTCAATATTTTGTTGCAAATCCTTTGGAGGCAATCACTGCCTTAAGTCTGGAACCCATGGACATCACCAAACGCTGGGTTTCCTCCTTCTTAATGCTTTGCCAGGCCTTTACAGCCGCAGCCTTCAGGTCTTGCTTGTTTGTGGGTCTTTCCGTCTTAAGTCTGGATTTGAGCAAGTGAAATGCATGCTCAATTGGGTTAAGATCTGGTGATTGACTTGGCCATTGCAGAATGTTCCACTTTTTTGCACTCATGAACTCCTGGGTAGCTTTGGCTGTATGCTTGGGGTCATTGTCCATCTGTACTATGAAGCGCCGTCCGATCAACTTTGCGGCATTTGGCTGAATCTGGGCTGAAAGTATATCCCGGTACACTTCAGAATTCATCCGGCTACTCTTGTCTGCTGTTATGTCATCAATAAACACAAGTGACCCAGTGCCATTGAAAGCCATGCATGCCCATGCCATCACGTTGCCTCCACCATGTTTTACAGAGGATGTGGTGTGCCTTGGATCATGTGCCGTTCCCTTTCTTCTCCAAACTTTTTTCTTCCCATCATTCTGGTACAGGTTGATCTTTGTCTCATCTGTCCATAGAATACTTTTCCAGAACTGAGCTGGCTTCATGAGGTGTTTTTCAGCAAATTTAACTCTGGCCTGTCTATTTTTGGAATTGATGAATGGTTTGCATCTAGATGTGAACCCTTTGTATTTACTTTCATGGAGTCTTCTCTTTACTGTTGACTTAGAGACAGATACACCTACTTCACGGAGAGTGTTCTGGACTTCAGTTGATGTTGTGAATGGGTTCTTCTTCACCAAAGAAAGTATGCGGCGATCATCCACCACTGTTGTCATCCGTGTACGCCCAGGCCTTTTTGAGTTCCCAAGCTCACCAGTCAATTCCTTTTATCTCAGAATGTACCCGACTGTTGATTTTGCTACTCCAAGCATCTCTGCTATCTCTCTGATGGATTTGTTCTTTTTTTTCAGCCTCAGGATGTTCTGCTTCACCTCAATTGAGAGTTCCTTAGACCGCATGTTGTCTGGTCACAGCAACAGCTTCCAAATGCAAAACCACACACCTGTAATCAACCCCAGACCTTTTAACTACTTCATTGATTACAGGTTAATGAGGGAGACGCCTTCAGAGTTAATTGCAGCCCTTAGAGTCCATTGTCCAATTACTTTTGGTCCCTTGAAAAACTGGAGGCTATGCATTACAGAGCTATGATTCCTAAACCCTTTCTCCGATTTGGATGTGAAAACTCTCATATTGCAGCTGGGAGTGTGCACTTTCAGCCCATATTATATATATAATTGTATTTCTGAACATGTTTTTGTAAACAGCTAAAATAACAAAACTTGTGTCACTGTCCAAATATTTCTGGACCTAACTGTATATATAACATGACCGTGCCTCAGATTAAAAATAGAGATGCATATTTATTTGGACGTTATAAAGTTATTGCGGTTAAATATTCTTTCAATAAAAATAAATCTATATTTATGTGATAGGATGTGTATAAAAAACGTAAATAAATATACAAAAATATGGGAGGACAGGGAAGAGGACTAAGGTATGCTGATGGGGAATGGACAGGGAGACAGACGAGCAGGGAACTGAAGGGAGACAGTGAGAGACACACTGACAGGATAGGAACAGAGAACAACAGAGGTTAGTAGGGGGCAGGGCAGACAACAGGTCACTTACAAGCAGAACGCAGCAGAGCTGGAAATATCACTGGCGTAGTTATGGTGGTGCAGTGCCAAAATATAGTGGCCTGATCTCCGGAAAGAGGCAGGAAAAATGTACCCCTAATGTGACCTGTAACACAGGGGGGATATTAGCAAAGGCTCAGCCGCAGCTGAGCCAGAAAAAAATCATGTCACTTGATTTATACTGTATCTTGATGATGCCATGTTCTGTTATGACTATATTGTGCCTAATAACATTTGTTTGATTTAAAAAAAATCGTGAGACGTGCGTAGCCATCAATATTAATAACTCTCGAAGGAAGCCCACAGACCTATCATATTTCCAATCTATGGATAGATAAGATCCTTGTGGGAAATATAATATTCATATTTTCTCTGTGAGACGCTCAGGGGCAGAGATATGAGGAAAACTGAAAATCTATATTTTCCCTGGAAGGGAGTAGGTACACCCATTTCCAGCCCATTATTAGGGGTATGGGACATGGGGGGGAACATAGGTTCTTAAAAACCAGAGCAGAAATCTTGTGGGTGTTCTTCTCTGGGTGGCTACGTGCGATAGATGTGTGATAAGTCCCAGGAAACTTGTGGCTCCACAGCTCCCCCCTGTGCAAGCCAGCACCAGGCTTAATCACAAAGGAACAAGGTAACTGATCCATCTGTATACCTGTTTGTAACCACGTCTTATCTGTAAATGTACTTCTGACATATATTCTGTAAATCCCACCTTGTATATACAGTGCTGGCCAAAAGTATTAGCACCTCTGCAATTCTGTCAGATAATACTCAGTTTCTTCTTGAAAATGATTGCAATCACAAATTCTTTGGTATTATCATCTTCATTTAATTTGTTTTCAATGAAAAAAAATAAAAAAAATTGTCAAAGCCAAATTGGATATAATTCCACACCAAACATAAAAAAGGGGGTGGACAAAAGTATTGGCACTGTTTGAAAAATCATGTGATGCTTCTTTAATTTGTGTAATTAACAGCACCTGTAACGTACCTGTGGCACCTAACAGGTGTTGGCAATAACTAAATCCCACTTGCAGCCAGTTGACATGGATTAAAGTTGACTCAACCTCTGTCCTGTGTCCTTGTGTGTACCACATTGAGCATGGAGAAAAGAAAGAAGACCAAAGAACTGTCTGAGGACTTGAGAATCCAAATTGTGAGGAAGCATGAGCAATCTCAAGGCTACAAGTCCATCTCCAAAGACCTGAAAGTTCCTGTGTCTACGATGCGCAGTGTCATCAAGAAGTTTAAAGCCCATGGCACTGTGGCTAACTTCCCTAGATGTGGAAGGAAAAGAAAAATTGAAGAGAGATTTCAACGCAAGATTGTGCGGATGGTGGATAAAGTACCTCGACTAACATCCAAACAAGTTCAAGCTGCCCTGCAGTCCGAGGGTACAACAGTTTAAACCCATACTATCCATCGGCGTCTGAATGAAAAGGGACTGTATGGTAGGATACCCAGGAAGAGCCCACTTCTTACCCAGAGACATAAAAAAAGCCAGGCTGGAGTTTGCCAAAACTTACCTGAGAAAGCCTAAAACGTTTTGGAAGAATGTTCTCTGGTCAGATGAGACAAAAGTAGAGCTTTTTGGGAAAAGCCATCAACATAGAGTTTACAGGAAAAAAAAAGAAGAGGCATTCAAAGAAAAGAAGACGGTCCCTACAGTCAAACATGGCGGAGGTTCCCTGGGGTTGCTTTGCTGCCTCTGGCACTGGAGTGCTTGACCGTGTGCATGGCATTATGAAGTCTGAAGACTACTAACAAATTTTGCAGCATAATGTAGGGCCCAGTGTGAGAAATCTGGGTCTCCCTCAGAGGTCATGGGTCTTCCAGCAGGACAATACTTCAAAAAGCACTAGAAAATGGTTTGATAGAAAACACTGGAGACTACTAAAGTGGCCAGCAATGAGTCCAGACCTGAATCCCATAGAACACCTGTGGAGAGATCTCAAAATGGCAGTTTGGAGAAGGCCCCCTTCAAATCTCAGGGACCTGGAGCAGTTTGCCAAAGAAGAATGGTCTAAAATTCCAGGAGAGCATTGTAAGAAACTCATTGATGGTTACCGGAAGCGGTTGTTCGCAGTTATTTTGGCTAAAGGTTGTGCAACCAAGTATTAGGCTAAGGGTGCCAATACTTTTGTCTGGCCGATTTTTGGAGTTTTGTGTGAAATGATCAATGATTTGATTTTTGTTTCATTCTCTTTTGTGTTTTTTCATTGCAAGCAAAATAAATTAAGTTAATAATACCAAAGAATTTGTGATAATACTCAGTTTCTTCTTGAAAATGATTGCAATCTGACAGAATTGCAGGGGTGCCAATACTTTTGGCCAGCACTGTATTGTATTATCTAGTGTACCCTTCAGGCTATTAAATATAAAATTTAATGTTGGGCTGTTCTTTTATCTCGATTCTCGAAACCCATGTCTGTGAGCCCGGCTTAGTTTTACATGCTACCTGGGCTGGTTTCTGGCCCGATATAGTCCTGCTAACAAACCAGGCCTATATCTAACGAGGAACTGGTGGCAGTCTACCTCACTGTACTGGATTGGCAGAAATCTGTTCCACTGGGGCTAGTGGAGAGTTCTTGTCAGCCTGTCAGGGTTGTGGGAAAGCTGGGTGCCACGCTGGAGGTTGCACGGTCGACTCGGTTCCACTCTCCATGTCTCTCTGTGCTGATGGGAACAGGAAGTTTCAGGGCTGCATTGTGCCTAGCGGACCTTACGTACTCCTTGGGGGCACGGAATGTCGAGTGTTGGCGGACGTAACTAGGTTGTAAGGCGTGGCTCCGATGTATTCAAAACGTCAAAGTGGGACTCCAAAGTGCAGTTTCATCACAGATTGACAGGGTCGCGACTGAGAGGAGGAGGAGACATCCGAGTGACCCCACCGGCCCAATCCGTGACATTGATCCTCTCTTCCCTTGACTTCAAAGACTTTACTATCTCTTTAATCTCACATTCAACATCTCATAGTCCCTACTACTTCCTCAATCCACTCTCTCTTTCTTGATGTCCCTCAAGGCTGTGTCCTGGTACCCCAACTCTTTTCCATCCATACCTTTGTACTGGGACAACTCAAACTTTCATGGCTACCACCAATGCTGATGCAACCATCGACCAACTGTCTCCTCCCCATGACAATGTAGATAACAGTAGGCTCCTTTACCCCATCTGCAACAGTGTGTCAGTTTGTTTGGTTTTATGTATGATCATTTTCACATGTATGGTAAAATAGATTTAATTTTGCTTTAAAATAAATATCAATAATAATAACAACAATTTTCTACAGCCTTGTATAAAAGCTTTATGCTTATTCCTAGAATACTTTCCAGAAAGTAGCAGGGGACTACTCCATAGAGAAGCCGGACACCACACTGATTGTATTTGTATAAACCGCTCCTTTGTGTCATGTGTCCTGGCTCTTTCCCTTTCTCAGACTTGTCTCTGGTGGTAATTGGAAATGAATCCCTAAACTAAAGTGCTGTGTGAGATAATCCTGAGGAGACGCTTTATGGTTACCATTGTGGTTTCCTAGAACAGAAAAAGCTCAGCGTAATTAGAGCTTTCATCGGGGATTTTGGATCCTCTAAGAATTGGAGAATTAACTGTTTCTTTGCTTGTACTTAGCTCTAGAGTACAAAGAATAAGCCACTGCCAGACCCTGAAGTGATCCGGATAATGGCCACCTCTACACTTTAGATTGACCAACCAGAATGCTTAATTCTATGTTGTTATACCAGTATATTACAACTGCCGAGGCCAGGATGTCCACCAACGCTTGACTGATGCTCATTTCACCTGCCATGATCCTTGATACATGTAGAGCTGGTGCTCATCCTTGTTTAGGTTCACTGTTACAGTTGTCATCATTGCACACAGTATTCACAAGACATTTATCAATCCTATCATAATTACCTTAAAGCTTGTGCCTACAGGAGGATCTCTCAGTACTAGCAGGCTGGGTCCACACCAGTATCATCAAGCTCTAACCCACAGTATTATTATTATTATTTATTATTATAGCGCCATTTATTCCATGGCGCTTTACAAGTGAAAGAGGGTATACGTACAACAATCATTAACAGTACAAAACAGACTGGTATAGGAGGAGAGAGGACCCTGCCCGCGAGGGCTCACAGTCTACAGGGAATGGGTGATGGTACAATAGGTGAGGACAGAGCTGGTTGCGCAGTGGTCTACTGGACTGAAGGCTATTGTAGGTTGTAGGCTTGTTGGAAGAGGTGGGTCTTGAGGTTCCTCTAGTACTGTTCAACTGTCAAAATTGCTTCCTAGTGGTAAACTTTTACTTTACCTAGCATCGGTCTGGCGTGGCGGGGTAGCAGGAAAACCCCCGGTAGACCTCGACTGACTCCACACTAAGCTGTCGCCTGCACCCTGCAGGGGCCCCCGCCGGGTGGATTACAATGACCCGCGGCTCTTTAGACCGTCGGGCAGCTACCGCAGGTGATGACACTGTGCACTGCAGGCAGCAGTCAGATTATGGCAGCGCCAGTAGCAACACGGAGGGCAGAGGGGGTGCTCCTGACTTGATGGGGAGCAGCGGAGCTTATGAGCTGCAGCGTGGCAGGGGCAGAACACAAGCTGCTGCCAAGAGGAAGAAACTGCATCTAGTGCTAGAACCTGCGATGACTCATGCCCATGTGATCGTATGGGAGGAGCTGGGCAGGAGGTGCCGAGACCGAGGAAGATGTGGTAATGAAGATGAGGGGAGCTTGGGGGGAGGTGGGTGAGTGGCATAGGGGGGGGGGTTCACACTGTGACAGAGGGTTGTTAAGTGATACAGAGTGTGTGGGAAATGGGGTTTCAGTGTGTTTGAGAGGGGGGTAATTTGGAGTACAGCCTGGCTGTGTGAGATATGCAGGACATGAGGATGCAGGGTGTGTGTGATTTGGGGTTGCTGAGTGTATGATTTGGGGGTGCTGGGTGTGTGTGATTTGGAGATGCAGGGTTTGTGCACCAGTCCCTGCTGTGTGACGTGCGTGAAGTCCACACAGTAACCATATATCAGTAGGGATTAGGGAAAGAGGGATAGCAGCAGTCAGAGCATGGGATGGGATTGGGAAAGCTGGGTGCTGAGCTGAGAGAAAGAGGCTCTTTTTCTCATCACCCAGCTTTCCTATGTTCTGATGTCCATCTTGGCCTCAGCTCCCCAGTTCCCAGCTTTCCCATTCTCTGTTATCATGGGAAAGCTGGGTGCTGAAGACAAGATGGCGATCAGAACATAGAAAAGCTGGGTGCTGAGTAAAAGAACAGAGTAATTATCCTGTATTCCAAGTGTCTTATCCTATACCGAGTATCAAGCGTCATTATCCTGTACCCCCAGTGTCAGTATCCTGTACCCCCCCAGTGTGTTATTATCCTGTACCCCCAGTGTCAGTGTCATTATCCTGTACCCCCTAGTGTCAGTGTCCTTATCCTGTACCCCCCCAGTGTGTTATTATCCTGTACCCCCAGTGTCAGTGTCATTATCCTGTACCCCCTAGTGTCAGTGTCCTTATCCTGTACCCCCCCAGTGTGTCATTATCCTGTACCCCCAGTGTCAGTGTCATTATCCTGTACCCCGAGTGTCAATGTCATTATCCTGTACCCCCTAGTGTCAGGGTCATTATCCTGTACCCCCAGTGTCAATGTCATGATCCTGTACCTCCAGTGTCAGTGTCATTATCCCATACCCCCAGTGTCAGTGTCATTATCCTGTACCCCCAGTGTCAGTATCCTGTACCCCCAGTGTCATTGTCATTATCCCATACCCCCAGTGTCAGTGTCATGATCCTGTACCTCCAGTGTCAGTGTCATTATCCCATACCCAATGTAAACAATGCTTGTGTTTCTATTCACTTTCACCCCTATAATACTTCACTTTTTACTGCCCCCTCTGATCCCTAAAGCCAGTAATGAGCTATTCATCTCTCCCTCCATCCTCCCCACCCATCTTACCTTCCCCTCAGATATTTTCCTCCACATTTCACCCAGTGTCTCCAGACACACACGTCCATCTCATGGCCTCTCCTGCTCCCACTTACTAACACTCTCATTGCTTCTCCTCACTGCTGGGGATATTGCTTCAAATCCTGGTCCTCCTCACCACATCCCTATTGTCACTTCAAGTCCTCTTCAACAACCTAACACAAATTTCCGCAACCTCGCAAACCTCATACCCATTCACCCAGCCCCCGCTCCTCCAGTCCCACTAACAGGAGCTCTATGGAACGCTCGCTCTGTCTGCAACAAACTATCCTACATTCATGATCTGTTCATCACTAATAAACTCTCCTTCCTCGCCATCACAGAAACCTGGCTCACCCCCTCTGACACTGCCTCTCCTGCTGCACTTTCTTATGGCGGTCTCCAACTCTCTCACACTCCCCGCCCCAGTAACAAGCACGGTGGAGGAGTTGGTTTGCTCCTGTCCGACCAATGCTCCTTTACACCAATTCCACTACAACCCTCTGTCACGCTCCCACCTTTTGAGGTGCACTCCGTACGCATCTACGCCCCCTCCAACCTTCAGCTGGCTGTCATTTACCGCCCTCCAGGGCCAGCCACTGCCTTTTTTGACCATTTTACCACCTGGCTACTACACTTCAATTCCACCGACATCCCCACCATCATCATGGGTGATTTCAATATCCCCATTGACACTTCCCACTCATCTGTCTCCAAACTTCTAACACTCGCTTCCTCCTTCGGCCTCACCCAATGGTCTTCTGCAGCTACTCACAAAGATGGCCACACGCTGGACCTCATCTTCACTCGCCTCTGTTCCCTATCTAACCTCTCTAACTTGCCCCTCCCCCTGTCTGACCACAACCTACTCACATTCTCTTCCCTCTCTTCTCCAAGTATGCAACCCCCCCTCCACAAATTTTCACACCCTCGCAGAAATATCAAACACATTGATTTACACGCCCTTTCTCAGTCCCTTCTCCCCCTCACAGACATTGCATTTCTACATGATGCAGATGCCGCTGCAACTTTATACAACACTACAATCTCTGCAGCTCTCGAATCAGCTGCCCCCCTCACACACACCAAAACCCGCACAATCAACAGGCAACCCTGGCACACAAGGCAGACTAAAGAACTAAGACGGGCCTCCAGAATTGCTGAGCGCAGATGGAAGAGGTCTCATTCCACTGAGCACTTCATTGCATATAAAGAGTCCCTCACCACTTTCAAGTCCACACTCACTGCTGCAAAACAAACCTACTTCTCATCCCTCATATCTTCTCTATCTCACAACCCTAAACAGCTATTCAACACTTTCAATTCTCTCCTCCATCCTCCGGCACCACCTCCCTCTCCTCTCCTCTCAGCTGAAAGCTTTGCCTCTTTCTTCAAGCGGAAGATTGACAACATCAGAGCAAGCTTTGGCCCACAATCACCACAGCCCCTCATCATAGCTACTCATCCCTCTTCCTCCAAATCCAGATTTTCCACCATGACAGAAAACAATCTCTCCACTCTACTCTCAAGATCACATCTAACCACCTGTGCACTGGACCCGCTCCCATCACACCTCATCCCCAACATCACCGCAGTCCTCATCCCAGCCCTAACCCATCTCTTCAACCTATCACTAGCAAGTGGTGTATTCCCTTCATGCTTTAAACATGCCTCTATTACACCCATCCTCAAAAAGCCCTACCTTGACCCATCCTCTGTGTCAAACTATCGCCCCATATCCCTTCTCCCCTACGCCTCAAAACTACTGGAACAGCATGTCCATCTTGAATTGTCCTCATACCTCTCCTCCTGCTCCCTCTTTGACCGGCTTCAATCTGGCTTCCGACCACATCATTCTACCGAAACTGCCCTAACCAAAGTCACCAATGATCTACTAACCGCCAAAGGCAAGCGACACTACTCTATCCTGCTCCTCCTGGACCTGTCCTCTGCCTTCGACACAGTAGACCATTCCCTCCTACTACAGATTCTCTCATCTCTGGGCATCACAGACTTGGCCCTATCTTGGATCTCCTCATACCTAACCGACCGAACTATAAGCGTCTCCCATTCTCACACCACTTCCTCATCTCGCCCCCTATCTGTCGGTGTCCCTCAAGGCTCAGCTCTTGGACCCCTGCTGTTCTCCATCTACACCTTCGGCCTGGGACAGCTCATAGAGTCCCACGGCTTCCAGTATCATCTCTATGCCGATGACACACAGATCTACCTCTCTGGACCTGACATTACCCCTCTACTAACCAAAATACCACAATGTCTCTCTGCTATTTCATCCTTCTTCTCTGCACGATTCCTAAAACTTAACATGGACAAAACAGAGTTTATTGTCTTTCCTCCTCCTCACTCATCTCCTCCAACAAGCCTTTCCATCAAACTCGATAGTTGCTCACTCACCCCAGTCTCACAAGCTCGTTGCCTTGGAGTGACCCTCGACTCTGCTCTATCCTTCAAGCCACACATCCAAGCCCTCTTCAACTCATGCCGATTACAACTCAAAAATTCACCCGGATCCGTGCTTTCCTTAACCAAGAATCTGCAAAAACATTAGTGCATACCCTCATCATCTCCCGCCTCGACTACTGCAACCTCCTGCTCTCTGGCCTACCTTCCAACACTCTTGCACCCCTCCAATCTATCCTAAACTCTGCAGCCCGCTTAATCCACCTCTCCCCTTGCTACTCCCCAGCCTTGCCACTCTGCCAATCCCTTCACTGGCTTCCCATCGCCCAACGACTCCAGTTCAAAACATTAACCATGACATACAAAGCCATGCACAACCTGTCTCCTCCCTACATCTGTGACCTAGTCTCCCGGTACCTACCTGCACGCAACCTTAGATCCTCACAAGATCTCCTTCTCTGCTCCTCTCTTATCTCCTCTTCCCACAATCGTGTACAAGATTTCTCCCGCGCATCCCCCATACTCTTGAACGCTCTACCTCAGCACATCAGACTCTCCACTACCATGGAAAGCTTCAAGAAGAACCTCAAGACCCACCTCTTCCAACAAGCCTACAACCTACAATAGCCCTCAGTCCAGTAGACCACTGCACAACCAGCTCTGTCCTCACCTATTGTACCATCACCCATTCCCTGTAGACTGTGAGCCCTCGCGGGCAGGGTCCTCTCTCCTCCTATACCAGTCTGTCTTGTACTGTTAATGATTGTTGTACGTATACCCTCTTTCACTTGTAAAGCGCCATGGAATAAATGGCGCTATAATAATAAATAATAATAATAATACCCCCAGTGTCAGTGTCATGATCCTGTACCCCCAGTGTCAGTGTCATGATCCTGTACCTCCAGTGTCAGTGTCATTATCCTGTACCCCCAGTGTCAGTGTCATATTCCCATACCCCCAGTGTCAGTGTCATGATCCTGTACCCCCAGTGTCAGTGTCATGATCCTGTACCTCCAGTGTCAGTGTCATTATCCTGTACCACCAGTGTCAGTGTCATTATCCTGTACCCCGAGTGTCAGTGTCATTATCCTGTACCCCCCCAGTGTCAGTATCATGATCCTGTACCCCCCAGTGTCAGTGTCATGATCCTGTACCTCCAGTGTCAGTGTCATTATCCTGTACCCCCAGTGTCAGTGTCATTATCCTGTACCCCCAGTGTCAGTGTTATTATCTTAGGCTATATGTAATTACTCTTTAGGCGGCCTCTATATGTGATGATAGTACAGGAGGGGCCTCAGTATAAATACTGTATATGTAAAATAAAAAAAATACATGATCTGCCTATAGAGCAGTATTGTCAGAATACACAGGACTAGTAAAGGGTTTATCCAATATGTAAAACTAATGTGGAAACCATAGTGCGGCTTCTCTAGGCCTCTGTCCCCACAGAATGACTGGTCACATCCAGTACAGACACTGGGGGCCGATCATTGCCTGATAATGATGTAATGTGTGAGGGTGGAAAGAGAAGAGAATTCACCAGTCTCCACATGGAAGAGTGTATGGAGGTTAATGCTGCACACCTCCACATACTAACCCTTATAGGGGAGTTCCCTATACTGTATGGGGGATAGATGGAGGCAGAGGTGGATTAATTTTAGTAATCTTTTCCATGTGAAGATGCTGGATAACATTCTGCTTCTCTTTGAATATTATTTGGCTGATGGACTCGGTGGTTTTCCTAGGACAAGGAACGTCCGTGTGTA
The DNA here is from genome assembly GCF_048569485.1 of Anomaloglossus baeobatrachus. NCBI lineage: Eukaryota > Metazoa > Chordata > Amphibia > Anura > Aromobatidae > Anomaloglossus > Anomaloglossus baeobatrachus. The sequence goes on from NC_134362.1 coordinate 836,291, forward strand.
AGAAAAACTGAGACTGACTGTAAATAATAGATTCCATTAGTAACTACAATAAATAAAATGCTACAAGAAATCCTGTGATCTCTGCAGGCACAGGACAGGTCTCTTCTGCGCACTGTAGAGTTTGCTAAAAGGTGCATGTTATACTGAGAGAAGCCGAAAATGAACAAGTAATACAAAACATTCATGGTAGCCATAGTGCGGGCCCCTAGAGGTAATTTCCCTGGTAGGCCCCTGGCACCCCAGTCCAACCCTGCCTACATAATTTATAACTCTGCATTTCCAGTCGAAGTCTGGGTCATCGGGTTATGGCATCAGTTCTTAAAAAACAAAATAACACAAAACTTTCATGGCAAAACCTGTCTACACTACCTCATCCAAACATTCAAACCATCTAAGTGCTCAAACCCATCACATTGACCACTCAACCCAATTGATCCAACTACTAAATCTAATGAAATCAACCAATCAAGTCCATCCAGCTACCTACCCGACCCCATCCCACTGAGCACACATTGCCAAGAAACTACTAACCCCTATCTCAACTCTATCCCACTGACTGTTAAACGTCGTCCTGGCTGATGAACCCTTTCTCATCAATAACTGAAACACATCTCAATGACCACTAAAACCCCATCCCACCAATTGATAAAGCAAATCCAATGACTCATCAATCTCATTTCACTGACCCTTCAGCTCTATCCCACGGACCACTTGACCTCATTCAATTACTCAACCCCATTCCACTAATTTCTCACCTCATACAACAAGCACTCAACTTCATCCAACTGATGGCTCTACGCTACCCAAGTACTATACCCTATCTTATCGACCATCTGCTGAACCACATTCCATCAACTCCTTAAAACCCATCCAGCAACTCAGCTCCATCATATAATATACATGCTGAAACTAGGTCTTACTACAGTTTACCATCCTGATCCCAGTCCCATGCACTTGATCTATATCTGTAGAATGTTATTGCAGCAACTGAGTGCCAAGCAAGATCCTGACCTGTATAATATTTTACACACAATTATACACTAAAGGCTACTTTACATGCTGCAATATCGGTCCCGATATCGCTAGGGTGGGTACCCGCCCCCATCTCTTGCGCGACACGGGCAAATCGCTGCCCGTGCCACACATCGCGCAGACCCGTCACACATACTTACCTGCCCGGCGACGTCGCTGTGACCGGCGAACCGCCTCCTTTCTAAGGGGGCGGTCCGTGCGGCGTCACAGCGACCTCACTGAGCGGCCGCCCAATAGAAGAGGAGGGGCGGAGATGAGTGGCCGGAACATCCCGCCCACCTCCTTCCTTCCTCATAGCGGCCGGGAGGCAGGTAAGGAGAGGTTCCTCGTTCCTGCGGCGTCACACATAGCGATGTGTGCTGCCACAGGAGCGACGAACTACATCGTTACTGCTGCAGTAATGATAATCGAGAATGGACCCCCATGTCACCGATGAGCAATTTTGCACGTTTTTGCAACGATGCAAAATCGCTCAACGGTGTCACACGCAGCAACATCGCTAATGCGGCCGGATGTGCGTCACAAATTCCGTGACCCCAACGACTCCGCATTAGCGATGTCGCAGCGTGTAAAGCCCCCTTTATCTGTATCAGAGGAAACACATATAATTAGCTAACCCTTTCCAAATTGTCTCTTCAGTGAGGAGGTAGACAAACCTTTTTGCCACCTATTGGGGGTAGCAATCCTAAAAGTCAAAAGTGACCCTTTAACGAGCCTTGTCATATGACTTAGGATTTATGCCATATCAAAACCTCAACTTGCAGACACGGTGTTTCGGGATGGTTGTCTCTTGTTAGTGCAAGGTATAAGATCTGATCTGGCTGTATGAGAGGCTAAGACGGGGTCTAAGGTGAAAGCTATTCTCCTTGCGGAGACTGACACACCAATCCAGCATGCAAGTGGTGAGATCATATTAAGCTGCAATGCTCCTCTTTGAAAGAAAACAGAGTTTCTCCAGAAGAATACAAGCCGACTGCTTGCACTGAAGACTTGTTAAGGGTATAAGACCTATCATCAGCACAGAGTAAGAGGGAATGAGGGTATTTATACACAAAGGGAAATGCTAAAGATTAACAGCTGAAAAGTTGAGGAAAACTACAGAGCCTAAAGAGAAATAAATGACCCCCAAGCAAGGAAAAGTGCAAAGTCAGGGAGTAGCTTGTGTAACCAACTGCTGCAACCGTCTACAGCTGGAAACTACAGGACTGTCTGGCAAGCGTGACACACCCTTGACACAGACATGGGCTCCTGCCCATTTCTGATAAACAGTGCAGATGAAACAGACAGCTGGCTACTGGTATTCTCAGGCAGGGAAGTGTCATGGTTATTGAGCCCTCCCAGCCTAACAATAGCAGCCCACAGCCACTCCATATCCATTAGATGTGCAAATTGTGGCGCTGTACCCAGCTCATCCCAATTGCCCTGCATTTTCCATCACTGCAGCTTCTGAATGTAGCAAAGCCGGAATTGTGGATCGTCGTGTGAATTATGTCAGACCCGCAGGGGTGTTTTAGGGGTTAATATATTGGTGAAAAAGGCTGTGCTTTTTTAATTATTTAAAATATAGGATTTTTGTGTGTTTGTGTTTTGTTTTTTTTTTTACTTGGTTGGTAATCAAAGGGGGGTATTATAGACACCTCTCCATTACCAATCCAGGGCTTGATGGCAGCCTTGATTTTTTGACCCCGATATATTACCCCAGTTGTCACCACACCAGAGCAATCGGGATGAACTAGGTAAGCAACTAATCAACGTCCCAATTGTGGGGTGGCTGCGGGCTGCTATTTTTAAGCTGGGAAGGGCCCAATAACGATGGACCTTCCCAGCTTGAGAATACCAGTGCCCAGGTGTTCCCTTTACCTGCTCTGGTTATCACAACTAGGCAGGGGACCGCATGTCATTTTTTTTTCACTGTTCCTGCAAATCATAGTAATGCCAATAGCAAAGATGGCTGAAAATCCAAACCAAACATGTGGGGATGGGACTCGAAACTCAAGAAGCGAATACCAAAATACTTAACGAGTAATGAATATCTCGAATGCATGCATGCACACATGGGGAGGGGAATAATGGAAAAATGCTGATTGGTGTTTGCTATAAGCCTCCTAACATACCTGAACAAATAGAGGGTGAAATGCTGGAACAAATTGAAAAAGCAGCTAATAATAATGATCGGGTTCTTATTATGGGGGATTTCAACTATCCAGACATACAGTAGGACATAGAATCTTCTGGTTCTGCTAAAAGCTGTACGTTCTTATCTACTATTCAAGACAATTTCCTCTCTCAGATGGTAGATGAACTGACAAGGGGAGATAATCTGCTAGATCTGGTCCTGTCAAATAGACCAGATACAATTTCAAATCTACAGGTCCGGGAGCACTTGGGCACCAGCGATCATAATATGGTAAGCTTCAAAGTAATATTCAATAGAACATTTCAAAGGGGAAATGCTAAAACCTGGAATTTTAGGAAAGCTGATTTCAACAAATTAAGGGAAGAGCTTAAAGGTGTAGATTGAGACAGAGTCATGGTAACTGGGGATACTGAACATAAATGGGGAAAGTTTAAGGATATACTACTAGAGTCCTGTAAAAAACTTATACCCTCTGGTAATAAAATGTCCAGGAATAAAAAGAAAGCACTATGGATAAATAAGACTGTACAAAGTATTATAAAACAAAAACAAAGGGCGTTTAAAATCTTAAAGGCTGAGAATACAGAAATAGCATTTCAGAAGTATAAAGATATCAATAGGAAATGTAAAAAAGAAATCAAACAAGCTAAACTAGCTACTGAAACAAAAATCGCCAATTACATTAACATAAATCCCGAAATCTTTTATAAATACATTAATGCCAAAAGGAAAACAAAGGACAGTATCGGCCCCTTAAAATATAATAACATTAGTTACAGTGCCTACAAGTAGCCTTCAACCCCCTGCAGATTTAGCAGGTTTGATAAGATGCAAATAAGTTAGAGCCTGCAAACTTCAAACAAGAGCAGGATTTATTAACAGATGCATAAATCTTACAAACCAACAAGTTATGTTGCGCAGTTAAATTTTAATAAATTTTCAACATAAAAAAAGTGTGGGTAAATTATTATTCAACCCCTAGGTTTAATATTTTGTGGATTAACCCTTGTTTGCAATTACAGCTAATAATCGTCTTTTATAAGACCTGATAAGGCCGGTACAGGTCTCTGGAGTTATCTTGGCCCACTCCTCCATGCAGATCTTCTCCAAGTTACCTAGGTTCTTTGGGTGTCTCATGTGGAATTTAATCTTGAGCTCCTTCCACAAGTTCTCAATTGGGTTAAGGTCAGGAGACTGACTAGGCCACTGCAACACCTTGATGTTTTCCCTCTTGAACCAGGCATTGGATTTCTTGGCTGTGTGCTTTGGGTCGTTGTCTTGTTGGAAGATGAAATGACGACCCATCTTAAGATCCTTGATGGAGGAGCGGAGGTTCTTGGCCAAAATCTCCAGGTAGGCCGTGCTATCCATCTAACCATGGATGCGGCCCAGATGGCCAGGCCCCTTGGCTGAGAAACAGCCCCACAGCATGATGCTGCCACCACCATGCTTGACTGTAGGGATGGTATTCTTGGGGTCGTATGCAGTGCCATCCAGTCTCCAAACGTCACGTGTGTGGTTGGCACCAAAGATCTCGATCTTGGTCTCATCAGACCAGAGAACCTTGAACCAGTCTGTCTCAGAGTCCTCCAAGTGATCATGAGCAAACTGTAGACAAGCCTTGACATGACGCTTTGAAAGTAAAGGTACCTTACGGGCTCGTCTGGAACGGAGACCATTGCGGAGGAGTACGTTACTTATCGTATTGACTGAAACCAATGTCCCCACTGCCATGAGATCTTCCTGGAGCTCCTTCCTTGTTGTCCTTGGGTTAGTCTTGACTCTTCGGACAAGCCTGGCCTCGGCACGGGAGGAAACTTTCAAAGGCTGTCCAGGCCGTGGAAGGCTAACAGTAGTTCCATAAGCCTTCCACTTCCGGATGATGATCCCAACAGTGGAGACAGGTAGGCCCAACTCCTTGGAAAGGGTTTTGTACCCCTTGCCAGCCTTGTGACCCGCCACGATCTTGTCTCTGATGGCCTTGGAATGCTCCTTTGTCTTTCCCATGTTGACCATGTATGAGTGCTGTTCACAAGTTTGGGGAGGGTCTTAATTAGGCAGAAAAGGCTGGAAAAAGAGATAATTAATCCAAACATGTGAAGGTCATTGTTCTTTGTGCCTGAAATACTTCTTAATACTTTAGGGGAACCAAACAGAATTCTGGTGGTTTGAGGGGTTGAATAATAAATGACCCTCTGAATAAACTTTTCACAATTTAAAAAAAAAAAAAAAAAAGAAATAACATTCTTTTTTGCTGCAGTGCATTTCACACTTCCAGGCTGATCTACAGTCCAAATGTCACAATGCCAAGTTAATTCCGAATGTGTAAACCTGCTAAATCTGCAGGGGGTTGAAGACTACTTGTAGGCACTGTATAGAGGACAAACAAAAGACTGAGATATTAAATAGGCATTTCTCATCTGTGTTCACCAAGGAACTGACTGTACCAGGGATCATTCAACAAGTGAAAAATCAAAGTTCACCACCCGATATAATTAATTTAACACAAGATGACGTACGCCTACGTCTGAGTAAATTAAACATTGACAAATTCCCAGGGCCAGGTGGCATTCATCCACGAATATTGAGGGAATTGAGCTCCGTAATCGACAGACCGCTGTATCTCATCTTTTTAGACTCGCTTGTAACAGGGTTGGTGCCTCAGGACTGGAGGATTGCTGATGTGGTACCGATATTTAACCCCTTAAGGACGAAGCCAGTTTTGTCCTTAATGCCCAGGCCATTTTTTGCAATTCTGGCCAGTGTCACTTTATTAGGTTATAACTCTGGAACGCTTCAACGGATCCCGGTGATTCTGACATTGTTTTTTCGGGACATATTGTACTTCATGATAGTTATAAATTTAGAACGATATTTTTTGCTTTTATTTGTTAAAAAATCGGAAATTTGATGAAAATTTTGAAAATTTTGCAATTTTCAAACTTTTAATTTTTATGCCCTTAACGCAGAGAGTTATGTCACACAAAACAGTTAATAAATAACATTTCCCACATGTCTACTTTACATTAGCGCAATTTCTGAAACAAAATGTTTTGGGGTTAGGAAGTTAGAAGGGGTCAAAGTTCATCTGCAATTTCCCATTTTTTCAACAAAATTCACAAAACCATTTTTTTAGGGACCACATTACATTTGAAGTGACTTTGAGAGGCCTAAGTGACAGAAAATACCTAAAAGTGACACCATTCTCAAAACAGCACCCCTCAAAGTACTCAAAACCACATCCAAGAAGTTTATTAACCCTTCAGGTGCTTCATAGGAACTAAAGCAAAGTGGAATGAAAAAAAGCAAAAAATAAAATTTTACCTAAACTGTTGCTCTACCCCAAATTTATTCACTTTTAGAAGAAATAACTGTGACGACATGGACTCTCATGGGTTAAAGTTTCTTAAAATCCAGCCAGACAGCATGATAGATTGTCTATAGATGGGGGAGAAGTCCCTCATTGTTTTTACAAGACTCTTGTTGACTCAATGTAATTGTGTTGGCCACTGAAAGCTAGACGTATTGTTCTCCAGACATTTCCAGTAACCATTGTATTGTAGTTGTGTATTGATAATGTAATTACCTTAGTAGCCATTGTCTAGTCGGTGACTCCCAGTTTACATGTACACCCTCAGTCTTTCTATGCTCATCATTTAAATGAACATTGTCCATGCAGCTTGAAATTCCTCCAATGGGAGAAGCAATCTTGTCCAACCAATCGATGAGGACGCAGTGTATCCAAGTGGAAGGTTGTGGCTATAAAAAGGACTTCTTTAAGCCACCAGGGGTTGTTGATGGATGCTGATGGATCCAGTCTAAGCTCTTCGGAGCTGACTAGAGGATCAGGATATCTTATGGCTTCAATCTAGGGACTCCGGACCCGGTTAGAGACCATATCCACAGCCTAGGGATTTCGACTCCGGCTGCCAGGATTTTAACATCAAACCAGGACTACCTAAGGAGGACACTCAGGTTGGGACAGTTCAGTCACCTGTTACAGACCTCAGACAGCTTGGAACCTGTGAGGCATGGACATTCTAAATCCCTGGTGAGCCAGCGGAAGGGTGAGACTCTGTTGCCTGTTACATTTGTGTGTTTTGCTGGTTATGTGTTATGTGCCGTTAATTGTTTGGGGAACCAATAAAGTCTAATTATTGTGGTTCCCTCACCCTGTGTTGTCTGAGTAGTGTTACGCCCACGGTTAAGGAGGCCGGCGTTCAGTTGGGATGAGCCCTGAGCCACGCTGTCTTTCTAAAGGCGGCGGGTTTTAGTGGACGAGAGCGCCCACTGAGCCCCGTGTCTCCACAATAACACAACAAAATGAACCCCAAAACTTGTTACCCACTTTCTTATGAACGCGCCAACACCCCACATGTGGTCAGAAACCTTTGTTTGGACAAATGGGAGGGCTCGGAACAGGAGCAGCAATATTTGAATTTTGGAAAGCAAATTTGGCTTAAATAGATTGCGGGCACCATGTTGCATTTACAGGTCCGCTAAGGTACCTAAACAGCAGAAACTCCTCACAAGTGACGCCATTTTGGAAAGTGGACCTCTCAAGGCTTCTATCTAGGGGTATAGTGAGCATTTTGGATCCACAGATTTTGATAACGTTACATTGTCACATTGAAAATTTTCATTTTTTTCTCAAAAATGTTGCTTTAGCATCAATTTTTTCACTTTTTCAAGAGGTAATTCCAAAAATTTCACCCCAATGTCTGTTACCCACTTTTTTATGAGCGCGGTGATACCTCACTTGTGGTCTGAAACCTTTGTTTGGAGAATTGGGAGGGCTTGGAACGGAAGGAGCAATATTTGAATTTTGGAAAGGAAATTTGGCTGAAAAAGATTGCGGGCACCATGTCGCATTTGGAGGACCCCTAAGGTATGTAAACAGCAAAAAACCACCACAAGTGACCCCATATTGGAAACTAGGCCCCTCAAGGAATTTATCTAGATGTTTGGTGAGTACCCTGAACCTCCATGTGCTTTACAGAAGTTTATAATGTTGAGCAATGAAAATAAAAAAATAAAATTTTACCACAAAATTGTTACTTCAACCAGGTAGCTTTTTTTTTCACAAGGTCAACAGGAAAAAAAATCACCATGAAATTTATTGCGCAATTTCTCCTGAGTTTGGTGATATCTTGTACGTGGTGGAAATCAACTGTTTGGGCACACTGCAGGGCTCGGAAGAGAAGGAGTGGAACTTGACTGCAAAATTGGCTGGAATCAATAGCGGACGCCATGTTGCATTAGGAGAGCCCCTGAGGTGCCTAAGCAGTGGAGGTCCCCCACAAGTGACCCCATTCTGGAAAACAGACCCCACAAGGAATTTATCTAGATGTTTGGCGAGTACCCTGAACCCCCAGGTGCTTCACAAAAGTTTATAATGTTGAGCTGTGAAAATAAAAAAAAAATATATTTTTACCACAAAATTGTTACTTCAACCAGATAGCTTTTTTTAACGAGAGTACACGGAAAAATATCAGCATAAAATTTATTGTGCAATTTCTCCTGAGTATGCTGATACCTTATGTGTGGTGGAAATCAACTGTTTGGGTGCACAGCAGGGCTCGGAAGGGAAAAAGTGCCATTTGACTGAACAATTGGCTGGAATAATTAGCGGACGCTATGTCACATTTGGAAAGCCCCTAAGGTGCCTAAACAGTGGAGGTCCCCCACAAGTGACCCCATTCTGGAAACAAGACACCTCAAGGCTTTTATCGAGGTGTATATTGAGCATTTTGAATCCACGAATACTTCACAGAATTTGATAAGCTTAGGTTGCCATATTGAAATTTTCATTTTTTTCCCAAAAATATTGATTTAGCGGCACATTTCTCACTTTTTCAAGAGGCAACAACAAAACGTGTACCCCACAGGTTGTTATCTAATTTTTTGTGAGCGCAGGGATACCCCACATGTGGCCAAAAACCTTTGTTTGGATAAATGGGAGGGCTTGGAATGGAAGGAGCACCATTTGAATTTTGGAAAAGTTGAAGTAAATTGCGCGCACCATGTCACATTAGCAGGGCCCCTTGGGTACCTATACATCAGAAACCCCCCACAAGTGACCTCATTTTGGAAACTGGACCCCTCAAGGATTTTATTCAGGAGTATAGTAAGCATTTTGAATCCACAGGTACTTCACAAAAATGTTGCTAGTACACAGTGTCAGCCTTCCTGCAGAGATGTGAGTGTTGTCCACGGGAGAACGCAGCTGCCCATGCCCACGATTTGGGTTCAGGCTGCTGTGGACTTTAGCTCTATTCTACCTGCAGAAAACACTCATCTCCGCAGCATAAATTGACATGCTGAGGCTCGGGAAGCTGCGCCACATGTCTGTTTATGCTGCAGAGAAAAGAAACACAGTGGGCACGGGATTTCTAAAAATCCTTCCACTGTGCTTCTACTGCACAACACAGTGTTATGGACGCAGGGAAAACACTCTGCGTCCAAAACGCTGCAAACCCTGATTGTGGGCACACAGCGTAAAATGCTACAATGGATGAATGGATAGATGTCAAACATATATATAATGTCCACCCCCCTCTGCAGATTCTAAGCTGGCGCCCTTTAGTGCCTTTCATGTGACACTAAAGGGTGCCTAGCCTTGTATTTAGCCCAAAAGAAAAAAAAATTAAAATAAATGGCGTGGGGTCCCCCCTATTTTTGATAGCCAGCTAGGGTAAAGCAGACAGCTGTAGCCTGCAAACCACAGCTGACAGCTTCATCTTGTCTGGTGATAAATTTGGAGGGCTCCCCAAGCTGGTTTTTTTTTTTTAATTATTTATAAATAAATAATTAAAAAAAACAAAACAAACGTGGGGTCCCCCCAAATTAGATCACCAGCCAAGGTGAAGCTGACAGCTGGGGTCTGGTATTCTCAGGATGGGAAGAGCCATGGTTATTGGACTCTTCCCAGCCTAAAAATAGCAGGCCGCAGCCGCCCCAGAAATGGCGCATCCATTAGATGCGCCAATTCTGGCGCTTTGCCCCAGCTCATCCCGCGCCCTGGTGCGTTTGCAAACGGGGTAATAAATGGGGTTGATACCAGATGTGTAATGTCACCTGGCATCAAGCCCAGCAATTAGTTATGTCACGGCGTCTATCAGATACCCGACATAACTAATTGACAGTAATAAAAAAAAAAATTGACAACAAAAAAAAATTTATTTGAAAAAACACTCCCCAAAACATTCCCTGATTAACCAATTTATTGAAAAGAAAAGAAAAAAAAAATCCGCTGTAATCCATTTGGACGTCCCACGTCGACTCTGGACCTTCTAGAATATGGGGGACACGTTCAGGGAACGTATCCCCCATTTTCTAGGTGTGCAGACCCTCCATTTGAGGAGAGTGGGTGCAAAGAATCTGCACCCACCCTCCCTTGGTCACAGCTGCAGTGTGCCGAGCAGCAGCCAGCGTCCTGTACACAGGAAGCTGACAGCCGCGCTCTGCACATGTGACCGGCGTCTGCTGTGAAGGAGCCGGAGGAGGGGGCCGCGGGGGATCAGCGCTCCGACAGGTATGTAGGACACCGGGGAACACCGGGGTGGGGATAGGGGGTGACTTGGCAGGGCCTGGGGAGCAGGTTTCTGTCGCATGTGTTATGGCACATACGACAGAAACCATAAGAAAAGTGTGAATGCGGCCGGCGCACTGCTATGCTCGCCGGTGCGCGCGGTCATCTTGGATTTTCGGGAGGGGCTTGGGGGTTGGGGGGGGGGCACTTTGGGGACACCGGGGGACCGGAAGGAACCGAGAAAGAGATTTATCTCCCATCTGACATGTTTGATCATGCCAGATGGGAGATAAATCATTTTTTACCGGCGCGGTCATTTACTATAACTTGATGATCGGTATACGGTGTATACCGGTCATCACGTGACTGGGGACCAGAAAAACCGGCCCGAATCATGATCTCCAGGGTCTCAGCTACCCCCGGTAGCTGAAACCCCGGAGATTTTCTGACACTGGGGGGCGCTATACACTTATTTCTGCCCGCCGTTTTAAAACGGCAGAAAGGAATAAGTACCCTTTTTTGGTGCCGTTTTAAAACGTAACGCGGTCGTAATGGGGTTAAGGAAGGTAAGAGGGTAGATCCAGGCAACTACCGTCCCGTAAGCCTGACATCAGTAGTATGCAAAGTTTTTGAGGGCATTTTAAGGGATGACATGCAAAAATATATTGCAGAAAATAATATGATAACTGACAAACAGCATGGATTCATGAAAGATAAGTCGTGTCTAACCAATCTGTTGGGGTTCTATGAGGGGGTAAGTACAAATCTGGATATTGGTAATGCAGCTGATGTGATTTATTTGGACTTTGCAAAGGCATTTGATACTGTACCACATAATAGCCTTAAACTAAAGCTCCAGCAGCCGGGACTAGAGGAAACTATATGCAACTGGGTAAGGAATTGGCTAAAAGAAAGGAAACAAAGAGTAGTCATAAATGGTACATTCTCTAAATGGGCTATAGTCAGCAGTGGGGACTGCAGGGATCTGTGCTAGGACCGATTCTTTTTAATCTCTTTATTATTGACATTGTGGATGGGATTGATAGTAAAGTGTCAGTCTTTGCTGATGACACCAAACTATGTAGCATATTAAAAAACTGACCTTGATAGTACAATATTACAAAAAGATCTGGTTAAGATGTCAGAATGGGCAGATACTTGGCAAATGAGATTTAACGTTGATAAATGTAAAGTAATGCACTTAGGACGGAGTAATCCTATAGCTGCGTATACATTAAATGGAAGTAAACTCGGGACTACAGAACAGGAGAAGGACTTGGGTATTCTCATTACAAATAAGCTGAGCAGCAGCACTCAATGTCAAGCAGCAGCTGCTAAAGCAAACAAGATTTTAGGGTGTATAAAAAGAGAGATTAGATCCCGTGATCCCAACGTATTGTTTCCCCTCTATAAATCACTTGTAAGGCCACATCTGGAATATAGGATCCAGTTTTGAGCTCCACATTTTAAAAAGGACATTCAGAAGTTAGAGTCAGTTCAAAGGCGGGCGACTAGACTACTACAAGGAACGGAGGCCTCCCATATGATGATAGGTTGAAAACGTTAGATATGTTTAGCTTAGAAAAAAGCCGTCTCAGAGGAGGAGATCTCATTTATATGTATAAATACATGTGTGGTCAATATAAAGGACTGGCACATGACTTATTTCTTCCAAAGACAGTACTAAGGACCAGGAGGCACTCACTGCGAGTGGAAGATAAGCGATTCCGACAGCTAAATAGGAAAGGGTTCTTTACAGTTAGAGCAGTCAGACTGTGGAATGCCGACCACAAGAGGTAGTAATGGCCGATACTATAACAGCTTTTAAAAAAGGGCTGGATGATTCCCTCAGTACACAAAACATTGTTGGTTATAAATGACTTAGGGACAAAATGTAGAACTGGTGGAGGAAGGTTGAACTAGATGGACCTAGGTCTTTTGTCAACCTAAGTAACTATGTAACTATGAATGCCTTAATATTTGTGCGAGCAACGAATAGTGCAGAGTATATTCGCTTATCACTAAATGAAGACATATTTATGAACATCCGAATGCGGAGAAGTGCATTGGCTGTCTCTTATTCAGTTTTCCCTAAACTTAGAGTAATTAAAATAAATAGAGAATTTTGTTTACTTACCGTAAATTCTTTTTCTTATAGATCCATATTGGGAGATGCAGACCATGGGTGTTTAGCTTCTGCCTCCGGAGGACACACAAAGTACTACACGTAAAAGTGTAGCTCCTCCATCTGAGCTTATACACCCCCTGGTGAGCAGACCCAGCCAGTTTAGTGCAAAAGCTGAAGGAGAATAGCCACCCACAAGTAAAACAGAGCAAGAACCGGAACAACCGGAGACTCTGTCCACGACAACAGCCGGTGAAAACACGCGGAACAAGAAATTGTCAACAGGCAACAGGGAGGGAGCTGGGTCTCCCAATACGGAACTATAAGAAAAAGAATTTACGGTAAGTAAACAAAATTCTCTTTTTCTTTATCGTTCCTTTGGGAGATCCAGACCATGGGACGTCTCAAAGCAGTCCCTGGGTGGGAAATAAACAGAAAAAAACTAAGAAGTAGGCAGAACCTAACTTCACAAATGGGCGACAGCCGCCTGAAGGATGCGTCTGCCCAAGCTCGCATCTGCCGAAGCATGAGCATGCACTTGGTAGTGCTTTGAAAAGGTATGCAGGCTAGTCCAAGTGGCAGCCTGACAGACTTGTTGAGCCGTAGCCTGGTGCCTGAAAGCCCAAGAGGCACCGACAGCTCTGGTCGAATGTGCCTTGATCCCCGGCGGGGGAGGCACCTGAGTACACTGGTAGGCGTCCGAAATGGTCGATCTAATCCAATGGGCTAAGGTCGGCTTAGAAGCAGAGAGGCCCTTGCGCCGGCCTGTGGTTAGCACAAAAAGAGAAGTGCACCGCCTAAGAGCAGCGGTGCGAGACACATAGATCCGGAGAGCACGCACCAGATCCAGAGTATGCAACGCTTTTTCAAAGCGATGAACAGGAGCCGGACAAAAGGAAGGTAGGGTAATGTCCTGGTTAAGGTGGAAAGGAGAGACCACCTTAGGAAGAAAGTCCGGAGTCGGACGGAGAACCACCTTGTCTTGATGAAAAACCAAAAAAGGTGACTCCGAAGAGAGCACAGCCAAATCGGAGACTCTCCTGAGGGAAGTTATGGCCACCAGAAAGGCCACTTTCTGTGAAAGACGAAACAAAGAAACCTCCCTAAGAGGCTCAAAGGGGGGTTTCTGCAAAACCGTGAGAACCAAATTAAGGTCCCAGGGATCCAAGGGCCGCCGATAAGGCGGAATGATGTGAGACGCGCCCTGCATGAAGGTGCGGACCTGAGCCAGCCGGGCGAGACGCCACTGGAACAGCACTGACAGAGCTGAGACTTGTCCCTTGAGAGAGTTGAGGGACAGTCCTAGCTGCAGACCGGACTGTAGAAAGGACAGAAGGGTCGGCAAGGAGAATGGACAAGGAGGATGGCCGGAAGAGCGACACCAGGACAGGAAAAGTTTCCAAGACCTGTGATAGATCTTGGCGGAGGAAGACTTACGGGCCCGAGTCATAGTGGAGATGACTTCCGGAGGAATACCAGAAGCCGTCAAGATCCAGGACTCAAGAGCCACTCCGTCAATTTGAGAGCCGCAGAATTCAGGCGGAAAAACGGACCTTGTGAGAGAAGGTCTGGACGGTCCGGGAGATGCCACGGCACCTCTACGGACAGATGGAGCAGGTCTGGGTACCAAGCTCGCCTGGGCCAGTCCGGTGCAATGAGGATGACTCGACGGCCCTCCATTCTGATCTTGTGCAGGACTCTGGGCAAGAGAGATAGAGGGGGAAACACGTAGGACAGACGAAACTGGGACCAGTCTTGAACCAGAGCGTCCGCGGCGAATGCCTGAGGATCGTGGGAGCGAGCCACGTAAACCGGTACTTTGTTGTTGTGACGGGATGCCATTAGGTCCACGTCCGGAGTGCCCCATTTGCGGCAGATTGACTGAAACACTGCCGGGTGCAGGGACCACTCGCCACTGTCCACGGTTTGACGGCTGAGATAATCTGCCTCCCAGTTTTCCACGCCTGGGATGTGGACTGCGGATATGGTGGACTTGGAGTCCTCCGCCCACTGAAGGATGCGTTGTACCTCCAACATTGCCAGGCGGCTGCGTGTCCCGCCTTGGTGATTGATGTAGGCAACCGCTGTCGCGTTGTCTGACTGGACTCGGATGTGCCTGCCCGCCAACAGGTGGTGAAAAGCTAGGAGAGCCAGAAGCACAGCTCTGATTTCCAGCACATTGATCGAAAGGGCTGACTCGGACGGAGTCCAAGTGCCCTGCGCTCTGTGGTGGAGATATACCGCTCCCCAGCCGGATAGACTGGCATCCGTGGTGAGAATCACCCAGGACGGGGCCAGGAAGGAGCGCCCCTGGGACAGAGAGAGGGGCCGAAGCCACCACTGAAGAGAGCTCCTGGTCTGTGGCGACAGAGCCACTAACCTGTGCAAGGAGGAAGGCCGCTTGTCCCAACAGCGGAGAATGTCCAGCTGCAGGGGACACAGATGGAACTGGGCAAAGGGAACAGCCTCCATTGACGCCACAATTTGACCCAGCACCTGCATCAGGCGCCTGAGAGTATAACGGCGGGGCCTCAGCAGAGAGCGCACCGCCAGTTGGAGGGACTGCTGTTTGACTAAGGGCAACTTCACAAGTGCCTGCAAAGTCTCGAACTGCATCCCTAGGTACGTGAGACTCTGGGTCGGAGTCAGAGTGGATTTGGGAAGATTGACAAGCCACCCGAATTGGGCTAGAGTGGCGAGAGTGAGCGAGACACTCCGCTGACAGTCCGCGCTGGATGAAGCCTTGACGAGAAGGTCGTCCAGGTAAGGAATCACTGCCAACCCCTGTAGGTGCAGGACCGCAATCACTGCTGCCATGACCTTGGTGAATACCCGAGGAGCTGTGGCCAACCCGAAAGGGAGAGCCACGAATTAGAAATGATCTTCTCCGATTGCTAAACGTAGCCAACGCTGGTGTGAAACTGCAATTGGCACATGCAGATAGGCATCTCTGATTTCGATGGACGCCAGGAAATCCCCTTGGGTCATTGAAGCAATGACTGATCGCAGAGACTCCATGCGAAAGTGCCGCACCTGAACATGCTTGTTGAGAAGCTTGAGATCCAGGATGGGCCGGAAGGAACCGTCCTTTTTGGGGACTAGGAAGAGATTAGAGTAGAAACCTCTGAACCGTTCCCGGGCGGGAACCGGTACAATTACTCCGTTGTCCTGCAAGGATGCCACGGCCTGTGAGAAGGCGGCCTTGGAGCAGGGGGGAGTTGAGAGAAAAAAATCTGTTTGGCGGGCTGGAAGAGAATTCTATCCTGTAGCCGTGGGAGATAATATCCCTTACCCACTGATCGGAGACGTGTTGAAACCACGCGTCGCCAAAGTGGGAGAGCCTGCCACCGACTAAGGACGTTGCTGGCGCGGACAGATAGTCACGAGGAGACTGCCTTAGCGGCAGCATCTCCTGCGGTCTTCTGTGGACGCGCTTTTGGGTGCCAGTTGGATTTCTGGTCCTTGGCTGAGTTAGTGGACGAGGCCGAGGGCTTAGAGGACGACCAGTTGGAGCAACGAAAGGAGCGAAACCTCGACTGATTCCTACCCTGGACAGGTTTTCTGGTTTTGGTTTGTGGCATGGAAGTACTCTTCCCGCCAGTAGCTTCCTTAATAATTTCATCCAGCTGTTCTCCGAACAGCCGGGACCCAGCAAAAGGGAGCCCAGCAAGGTACTTCTTTGAAGAAGCATCTGCCTTCCACTCTCGAAGCCACAAGATCCTGCGTATAGCGAGGGAATTAGCCAAAGCCACCGCAGTGCGGTGAGAAGCCTCCAGCATGGCAGACATGGCATAGGATGAAAAAGCTGAAGCTTGGGAAGTTAAGACAACCATTTCGGGCATAGATTCCCTGGCGAGGGAATGCATCTCCTCTAGAGAAGCAGAGATGGCTTTGAGAGCCCACACTGCTGCAAAAGTCGGGGAGAACGAGGCCCCCGCCGCTTCATATACGGATTTGGCCAGAAGGTCAATCTGGCGGTCAGTGGAATCCTTATGGGAGGTGCCATCAGCCACCGACACAACGGTCCAGGCTGAGAGTCTAGACACCGGGGGGTCTACCTTTGGGGAATGAGCCCACTCCTTGACCACCTCAGGTGGAAAGGGAAAGCGGTCATCAGAACCACGCTTTGGGAAGCGTTTGTCAGGACAGGCCCTGGGCTTGGTCACAGCGGCCTGAAAACTGGAGTGGTTAAAGAACACACTCCTTGCTCTCTTAGGCGAGGTAAACTGGTGCTTTTCTGCCAGAGAGGGTTTCTCTTCTGATACGGGCGGATTGAGATCCAGTACAGAACTAATGGAAGCAATCAAGTCACTAACATCTGAGTCACTTTCGGACAGATCAATGGGGTACATGGAGTTAGCCTCCGAGCCCCCCGTAAAGGCATCCTCCTCATCCCGCGAGTCAGCTCCTGAATCAGAGCCGCGGGACGAGGAAGGAGAGGGAATTCTGCGTCTCTTCTCAGGAGGACGGGGTCTGGGACCAGATGATGAATCCTCTGTGAGCTCCGGTCCTGAGAGACCCCTAGCAGCAGAGGCACCCTGTGAAGGGGGCTGATGCATGTTCAGCAAAGTCCTGGACAGAAGTCCCATGGACTCAGCAAAAGACTGGGAAATAGACCTAGAAAAGGATTCTACCCAAGCCGGGGGTTCAGCCACAGGAGCAGGAGCAGCCTGAGAGACCACTGGGGGTGAGACTCCAGGCTGTGGCACCGCCAGGTTAGAGCAGGCATCACAATGTGGATAGATGCTCGGTTCAGGCAGCAGGAGCTTACATGCAGTGCATACTGAATAAAGCTTTGGAGCCTTGCTCCTCGTGTGAGACATGCTGCTGGAGTGGGGGCTCTGCAAGAGAATGAACCCCAGAGAGTATATACAGAGGTCCACAACCCGAGGTTGTGGCTTACCAGACCGCTGAAGCGGTGTTGTGTGCCCTCCAGATCCCAAAGCCCGGACCTCCAAACACAGCACCCAGCAGGGATGTAGAGCGCAGATCCAGCGTCTGAGTGAATCTCTGAGAAAATGGCCGCCGGAGCGAAGAGAGGGGGCGGGACCTTGCCTGAAGAGCGGGATCTGGAGGGCCATAGAAACCTACAGGGGAGGAGACACGCACAGCAGTGGGGAGTGTCCCTCCCCTGTGCAGAACGGCCGCCGGGCGGAGCCGAGTCTGTCCCTCTGCATGAGTGACATGCGAGGGCAGTGAAACAGAAACTAGGCCTCCGGCGAAGCCGGGGCCTAAATTTGAGCGGCGAAGCCGACGAGCAGGCACCATCGGCGCGGTTCTCGTGCGACAGCTAGAGAACCCGCCGGAAATGTCAAAAAACACAGCAAACACACTCTCCCCAAACAATAAAGCACAGGGACCCCCATACATAAACATCTCAGGTACTTAGCTGCCGAGACGCAGGGCCAGGTCCCTGGGGATGAGTGCTCCGGTCCAGCAGGGTCCTGAAGGGCGGCGGATGGAGACCGGTCTCCTGCCAAGCATGGAGACCGTGCTGGCTCCCACTTCAAGCCAGAGCCCATGAGGGATGGTGAAGGAGCGCAGCATGTAAGGCTCCAGCCTTGGAAATCAACCTTAAAAACACCGCCGACACAGTGGGGTGAGAAGGGACATGCCGGGAGTCCAGACGTGGACCCGCTTTTTCTTCAAACTCTTTCCAAAAAATCAAACAAATCAGATGAGAATGCATGTGTGGATGTATGCCTCCTGACACAAAGCGATAAACTGGCTGGGTCTGCTCACCAGGGGGTGTATAAGCTCAGAGGGAGGAGCTACACTTTTAAGTGTAGTACTTTGTGTGTCCTCCGGAGGCAGAAGCTAAACACCCATGGTCTGGGTCTCCCAAAGGAACGATAAAGAAAATACATTTTTGTACATTGGGTGTATATTTATTGTTTTGGCACAATTTAAGACAAATAATTATTATCTTCTTTTGATTTGATTGTATTGTATCTATCTTTTCTGTCAGGTTAATGCTACTTGGAGCTGTGGATTTGGCACACCTGTTTATCATTACTCCATCTTTTTATGTATTGCAATGCGGCAGATGAAGGAATCACTAACTACTGCTGTGTAGGATAATACATTAGTCACTAGGAAAAGCTGCAAAATATGGCAGAATGTAAATGAGCCTGAGCGCTGTGAGGAATTAGCTCTTGTAGGCAATGGCAGGGATGCAACAAGGAGGCACACACAGATTTTTAGTCGAAAACTCTAGTGTTTTATTCACACTGATTGGGACAAGCTAATACCCCATCTCTCAGGGATTCCTTCCAAAGGCATAGCCTCAACACACTTCCCATGTGCCAGACAGACACCATTATAATATATGGGACATACCCATGGGTATGTGAATAGGCAGAAAAGCCCTAATGAGTCTTGTAGTACTACAGGTCCAAAAATCACCATCTTCCAGCAAATAATAACCACCTCTAATGTATCCCATGTGCAAAACAGTAATTGGTCGTTACCTTTTAGCTGCTATTATGCAATGGTACAGAAAATGAGCCTGTGTTCTGGAGGCGGATTACGATACTGGGTTACCTTGTATTGGCACATGATTTATACTGGTACTGCACAGTGACTCATGGATTATTTGATTTGGGTGTTTGATGCATATTGCTAGTTTACTGTCACAATGACTATGGGACAGCAAGAAACTGGGACTGCTACACTGACCTCAAGCTAGGGGGCCCTAAGCTATCGCTAATTTCAGGGATACTCTGATGGTGGAGATGCCTGAGTCTCTTTTCTGGCTCTGCTCCTGAACAGTCCTTATCTCATACTCCCCTTACTGAGGGAGGGACAGGACAGAAGTGAGATGCAACCCACAGAAATAGACAGACAAGGGAAACCAACACTCTGTCACTCAGCATGCGCATACAGAGGTATATGACGTAACAGATTAGGAGGAAAACAAGAGCAGGAAGGAAGCAAGAAGACAACAGGGGTAAACTCCACAACCGCTTCAGGCAAACAGCAACACTTTCCCCAGAAAGTCTGGGACACTAAATCTCACAGACCAACACAACATAAACCCCCAAATGCTTTATAAATACCTCAATGCCAAAAGGAAATAAAAGATGGTATCAGTCCCATAAAAAAAATATACCAGGATAATTATAGAGGACAAAGAAAAGGCTGAGATATTAAACAGGCACTTTTCATCGGTGTTCACCAAGACACTGACTGTTCCAAGGATCATTCAACAAGGTAAAAATAAAAGCCACTGCCTTGCTAAAGAAACTAAGGGTAAAGGTGCTGGATCGGGCAAGCGTCTCCAGACCTAAACACTATATCTGTGGACCCTCCTCAAAAGGAAAGTGGAGGAGGACAAAGGTCTGTAACATCCACCAGCTCTGTGATGTCATCAAGAAGGATGGAAGATGATCCAGCGGGTCCTATGAAGCTCTGGTGATCTCCAGGTCCAGTAGAGGTAAGACTGTGGTGAAAAATAATGGTGGTGGACAACGTGGGCCCCGAGCTTATGGGGGACCATGCATCAGGTAGCGGGATTGAGTCACACAGGAGCACTTTATCACTTAAAATGTTCATGCGGTTTAAGCATGTCATAAACCACTCTAGTTCATTTAAACATATTACAGGAACATGCCACTATCCCCAGTCTGTTCCAATAGTGAGTATATCTGCAAGGCTTCATACACACATGGTCCCCGTGCCAGCATCACAGCCTTTACTCACTGACCTCTCAGCTGTATCCGAGTGAAGACATATATGGCGGTCTTCACTTGCTGACACAGTCAGCTCACAACTCTATTATGGGGTTACCTGTTCAGGAGTTCAGGAGTCGCAGCACACTACCCACATGGACTCACCATGTGCTCCAGCAGGGCCGTGTCCTTCCAGGGCCCTGGTAGACTGCCATGTAATCACAACCAGACACATGATATCCTCCCACACACACCCCTGAGTGGGAGGTATGTGGATGGTCAGTCCCGCCCATCACTTCTGGCCATCCCATGAATTTAGCTCTAAAGCATCTTATCAAACAGATGTGTGAAACTACAAGTCCCAGCGAACACTCAAGGTTCATGGCAGAGGTTCTCTGTGACACATACCGGTCATTTCCGATATTACTGAGTGCCATCTCACATACCCTCACCCTCTGTTCAAACCCCTAGGGGAGAACACCTGCCAACAACCTTGGCCCCGAGACAGGGCATCCATGCTGCCGTGCCCCACCAGTCGAAAGTGCCATCTCAGTTGCCGAAGAGCATCAGTACCTGAGACATCATCTGGCGCGGTCACCAAACCCTGTCTTGTCAACCTAGGGTAAAGGGACATGCCATTCGAGCACCGTACTCTTCCTGACCCCTTCCCAGGGTTACTGCAGTAGAGAGACTCTTTCCCAGTCAAATCTACGTTCTGGTCCGAACCTAGGTTTTCTCGTGTACCCACAGGGCTACTGTCGGGAACTCTAAGCTGCAAGCTGACAGGAGTTTCTCTAAGCCCATAATGTCTACTACCTACAGGACATCGTAGGTTAGTTTCTTTTATCGCTTGTCCCAACCAGGGCTGTGGAGTCGGAGTCGGAGTCGTGGAGTCGGAGTCGGAGCTCATTTTGGTGGAGTCGGAGTCGGAGTCGGAGTCGGTATAAAATGCACCGACTCCGACTCCTAAAATATATAATAAATTGGGGACAGGAGTGCAATGCAGAATGTGCTGAATATTTTACTAAATAACAACATTTAGTATAATGCTTATATTTAAGTGAAAAATTTATTGTAGTACAATGTGAACATCAGACATTTAATTGTTTTTATGATACAATAATCAAGATATTTGGATAGAACATAAAATATTTATTGGAATACAACTTTAGAACACAAAAAAACTAATAAATTGTAAATATGTAATATATATAATATATATATATATACAGTGTATATACACACACACAAGATATATATGTAATCTACTGTATATTACATAGTGTATTACATATTTACAATTTATTACAGTTTTTTGTGTTCTAAAGTTGTATTCCAATAAATATATTTTATGTTCTATCCAAATATCTTGATTATTGTATCATAAAAATTATTAAATGTCTGATGTTCACATACACATATTCATGTACTACAATAAATTTTTCACCTAACTATAAGCAATATATGTAGGAGTCGGAGTCGGAGTCGGAGCCGGAGTCGGAGTCGGAGCCGGAGTCGGAGTCGGTGCAAGAGAATTTGAGGAGTCGGAGTCGGAGTCGAAGGTTTGGCTTACCGACTCCACAGCCCTGGTCCCAACTACTGGACCGACACTCCACTTTCCTCTTCTTTTCCCTGAACAATGGGTGGAAGACGGCTGATGTCTTCCACACAGGTGGCGAAGCTGCTTCTCAATTTTCAGTTTTTCTTGCCTCAACTGCTCCATGTCACGTACATGGGTCACCCGATATTCAAGAAGACTTCGGATGTTTCCAAGACTCTCTACAGTCCCGAAGCCGACGAACAGAACCGTACCAGCTTCCCGGGGTATCTTGTCCTTGTCATCATCTGAGATTATAAGGCGGGATTTACACGCTGTGACATCACTAGCATCGGCTAGCAATGTCCAGTGCGATAGCACACGCCCCCATCGTACATGCGATATATGGTGTTTACTGCCGTAGCAAACATTATCTCTACGGCAGCTTCACACGCACATACCTGGTTGGTGACGTCGCTGTGACCGCCGAACAATCCCTCCTTCAAGGGGGAGGTGCATTCAGTGTCATAGCGACGTCACCGCGACGTCACCAAACGGCCGGCCAATAGCAGCGGAGGGGCGGAGATGAGCGGGACATAACATCCCGCCCACCTCCTCCCTTCCGCATAGCTGGTGGACGCAGGTAAGGAGATGTTTGTCGTTCCTGCGGCTTCACACACAGCGATGTGTGGTGCTGCAGGAACGACAAACAACATCATATCTGCAGCAGGAGCGACATTATGCAAATGAACGACGTGACACAAATCAGCGATTTTTGTCACTTTTGCGCTCGTTCATCGTCGCACCTAGGTTTTACACATTGCGATGTTGCTACCGGCGCCGGATGTGTGTCACTAACGACGTGACCCCGACGATATATCAGTAGCGATGTCGCAACGCGTAAAGCCCCCCTTAATCTCATCACTTCAGACTTGTCCACCATTTCTTGCATAACTCCATTTTCCCCGATGACTTTCCTTACAAGAACACTGGGTATCTGGATGACATCTTCTACCAAACTCTGAGCTTTCCTCAGATGCTCTAGCCATCTAGTGGCTTCTTCATTCTGCAACCAGATCTTCCACTTCATGCGAACACATCTGAAGTGCATGTCACTCAGGATAGCCACCTGCTTTACTGTGGCTTCAGTGGTGGACAATATAACTAACTTTGTAGCCTCTGACAAAAAATTTAAAAATTAGTGGTATCTTTGCACTACAGGTATTTGGGTCAACGCCAATATATTAGAAGGCAGTTTACTCACATGTTACCATTACCACAATGCGTTTCTGGGACGATCAGTCCCCTTACTCAGGTGATGTAACAACAAAGAATGGTTTACAATCAATATATAGGGGGATTAGTGGTAAACAGATAATAATGCAGTTAGAAATTAAGTAATTAATTTTCTCAATGAATAAATTGATTAAGCTAATTTCAATTACAAATCAATTAAAAATACATAGGCAGAGTTCGTAGTGGATCAGTGTTGTGCTTGCTAGCACAACCACCATAGGTGAGTGGGCCACACCCATTGTTCAATCCAACTATCTATCTAAAGCCCGCTTTACACGCTACAATATATCTTACAATGTGTCGGCGGGGTCATGTCGTAAGTGACGCACATCCGGCATCGTAAGGTACATTGCAGTGTGTGACAGCTACGTGCGATTGCGATTGAACGTTAAAACGTTCATCGCATACACGTCGTTGAATCCTGAAGAATTTCACGTTGGGTTGTTCAATGTTCCCGAGGCAGCAAACATCGCAGTGTGTGACATCCCGGGAACATTGAACAGATCTTACCTGCCTCCCGCGGCTCCAGCCGTCAATGCGGAAGGAAAGAGGTGGGCGGGATGTTTACGTCTCGCTCTTCCCCGCCCCTCCGCTTCTATTGGCCGGCTGCCGCGTGACGTCGATGTGACGCCGAACGTCCCTCCCACTCCAGGAAGTGGATGTTCGCCGCCCACATCGAGGTCGTATGGACGGGTAAGTACGTGTGACGGGGGTTAATCGTTTGTGCGGCACATTCAACAAATTGAACATGCCACACATACGATGGGGGCGTTGCAAATTGCATACGATATCGTATGCGAAATTGCAACGTGTAAAGCAGGCTTTAAGGCCCCATTACACGCTACGATATATCGGGCAATATGTCGTCGGGGTCATGGATTCCGTGACACACATCCGGCATCGTTTGACATATCATAGCGTGTGACAGCTACGAGCGACTGTTAACGAGCAAAAATACTCAATTTATCGTTGCTTGTTGACACGTCGTTCATTTTCAAAATATCGGTCACATTCCTGGATGCAGGTTGTTCGTTGTTCCTGAGGCAGCACACATTGCTCTGTGTGACACCTCGGGAACGACAAACACAGCTTACCTGCGTCCCGACGGCAATGAGGAAGGAAGGTGGTGGGCGGCATGTTACGTCCCGCTCATCTCCGCCCCTCCGTTTCTATTGGGCGGCCGCTCTGTGACGTCGCTGTGATGCCGAACGTCCCTCCCCCTTCAGGAAGAGGATGTTCGCCGCCCACAGCGAGGTCGTTCTGGAGGTAAGTACGTGTGACAGGGGTGACAGACTTTGTGCAACACGGGCAACAAATTGCCCATGACGCACAAACGATGGTGGCAGGTGCGATCGCACGATAAATCGACGCGTGTAACGGGGCCTTTACCGATATACACAGAAGCGCTCCTGTCTTCTCTTTTTACTTTCCTGACTCAGAAGCATCTATTCCAGAGGCTTTTTAAAACTATTATAAAATATCTGGCAGCACACTATCAAACCAATGTCAAAATGGTCTTTAGTGCTCAACCGTCTGAGACACTATTATAGTTAGAACAATCCTTTCACTTATATTATTATCATCATTATTTATTTTTGTTAGAGCACCATTGGTTCCATAGTGCTGTACTTGAGGAGGGATTACATACACAACACAGATAAATTATAATAAATAAACTAACAGTGAAAGACCGAAACACGGGGAACGTCCCTGGGCTTACGGGCATATCTGCTACAGGATAATGTGGAAAGAGATATATGGAGGAGATAGATTGTGGATGGCTTTGTAGGTCAGTGTTAGTAGTGTGAACTAGATACATAAGGGAATTGGGAACCAATGAGCCAAGGAAAGTATTTGCAGAGAGGAGAATAGGAGGATTAGTGAGAAGAGAGATGGATTAGTTGGGCAGCAGTTAAGGACGGACTGGAGAGGTGCTAGAGTGTTAGCAGGAAGGCCACAGAGAAGAATTTTGCAGATGTCGAGGCAGGAAGGACAAGGCAGAGTTGTGTGAGAGTGGGAGATGCTAAATGTGCAGTTAGAAATGTAAAAGAAGATCCAAGAGACGACAAGGTCTGTGATACCAAGGGAAAAGTGGATCTGAAGTAGGAGTGAGTGATAGACAGGTCTAGAATGAGGAGTGTAGAGCGTTGTCTGTTAGATTTGGCAGTAAGTTATTAGTCATTTTGGTTAGGGCAGTATCAGTAGAGCAGTGGGGATAGAAGCTGGATTGTAGGTTGGCAAAGAGTGAGGTTAGATGGGAGGAAAGTGCACTATAGAATAAATTGTTTCCCAATGGAAAGAGATCATACATGATGTGGTGCTGCAAAATGTTCCAATGTATGGTATCAAAAATAAAGTCAAGAAGACTAGCAACAATAGCACAAAAGTGAACGTGCCTACCCATTCAAAGTGCAGAGTGCCAGCGTGTGAGAGGCCCCAACGCGCTTTTCTCTTCGGCTTCCACTTGCAGTATTTTCTAGCACCACTTGAATGGTCCCTATCCATTGAGACAATTTATTCTACAGTGCACTTGGATACCACCTTGTGGTCATACTGGGTATTTTCTTTTGCTCAAAATGCTTTTAGGGATATTAGGCTATTTTGGCATTGGTTGTGTACTGCTGGCACTCTGCATATATATTGTTGCTGTTTACATTGTCTGCTATCTCATGCAATTACTATTTATATAGTGTCCTCTGTCTGTTCATATTTTATCCACAGTCTGTACCTTTCCTATTGACCTTTTTTGGCATTACTACGGTCTCTGTATTGTACTTTGTAATACATCCTGTGTCTACTTTTTGTATTTAATAAAGGTTATGTTTTACCTTAAATAAGGTCTATTACTACTTTTTTATATACTTATCCTGGGCCTTGATTCTCCATTTTTCATGCATTTTTGCAACTTTTCGAAATTTAGTAATTGGGAGCGGCCATTATTGTTATAATATGATCGCTTTCATTCCCTTTGTACTCCGTACTCCTGCATTTTAAGTTCCTGTTGAATTTAGTATTCAATAAAACTACCAAGCTAACATTAATAACATTTGGAGATGTAATACATATTTAATGCAAATTCCAGAGTTCAAAAAAGTAATAAGCAGAGATATACAAACTTCTATAAAGAAAATAAACCAAGGGAAACATCAAGCTATACTTGCTGGATTGCTCAGAAAGCAGCAGTAAAAGGCTCTCTTATTTCCATTTTATCTAAGCACAAAAAGATAACCAGAAAAAAATTAAAACTATCTCCTAAAACTAGCCAAATTAGAAAAAGCCCAAGAGATAAAATCTTCCCATACTATCCACCAACATATTCTACAACTCACAATAGGCATCAAATCCCTATTAACTGAGAATTTTACAAATAGATCCAATCAGTTAAAATAAATCATTATGTGAATAACAAAGTTACTAAATTTAGGGTCAATAGTGTTAAAAGGATTAGAAATAAAACTAGAATAAAAGAAATCATAAACAATAACAGTCTAATAACACCCCCAAAAAAATAGTAGAAGCCTTCGCCCCTTATTATACCCAACTTTATCATCAAAATGAAGATAGAAACACTCCACAGCCCAATCAAGAAACGTCCTGTCAGGACTCTGGTTTTTCTGTTCATCCTTTTTGGGGCTTTTGCCCTTTTCCAAGATGGTGTCCCCTGCTTCATTCTTCTCCATGTGTTCTGCATTCTCTTGCCTTTTTAATTCCAGTCCAACCTCCAGTCCTCTGCCTGAGTATTCTGCCTGGTTTCCTCCTAGTGGTGTCTCAAGTTTCTCCATCTACCCCAGCAAAGTTGTGTGACTCGCCTGTTGCAGCTCATCAGAGGTTCTCACAACTTCTGCCCTCCAGTTGCTTCTGATGCCTAGCCCCTGCTGCAGTTTTTGCCTGATCTGCCTTGTTTTCACGTAAGCCGGATTCCTCTGCTACTTGTTTTTTGGACTTGTTTGTTTATCACATGTGTTACAATATAAACTTTATTGTTACCTATAAACTGGGTTCAGTTGTGTAATTGCTCCACGCAAAGAGATTCCTGAGTAATCCATTATAATTGTTACAGGATACTCAAGCCTAAAAAAAAGGAGTCTGCTGGAGCAATGGCTTCTTAACCTAAATTAGAGCAGGTGTTCTCCATAGTTAGATCCCGTGCTGGCTCCTTTTTCCCATGGTTAGATCCCTGCAGAAAGATATGCAAGGTCTGCAGAGCAAAGTTGGAGCCATTGAACACAATGGGCAAGTGTTTGCACAATCTTTACAGGACCTGAGTGCATGAATGGTGGATCAGGAAAACAAACTTGCTGGTTTAGAGTCCCGGTCCGGACAGGCTTTTCGGGACATAAAGAAGCAAATGTCGACACAAGCAGCATCTCCCTCTGGGTTTCTGCCGCCAGCCGGATTACCCAAGTTGCCACCATTCAGATTTAATGGAGATCGCGACAAATTTCGTGGATTTGTGAATCAATGTCTGTTATATTTTGATGTACATGCTGACTGTTTTCCTACTGATAGATCCAAAGTGTTGTGTATAATTATGCTGCTCACCTCACGACCGCTTGCCTGGGCGAATCCGATGATCAAGTCTCGTGATCCACGGTTAAATGATTTGGATGAATTTCTAGCCACTATGGCATTAATGTTTGATGAGCCTAACCGCCGTGCCACTGCTGAAACAGCCTGTTTATCTTTGTGCAAGGGTAAACGTTCAGTTATTGAATATGCTACTGAATTTAGGAGGTTAGCAGTGGATACTAATTGGGACAGTAATGCACAATTGCCTATTTTTAGGAAAGGTCTGTCTAGCATTCTAAAGGATGAATTAGCCCACTCAGAGTCAGCACAAGAACTAGAAACGTTTATTCAACATTGTGTACGCATAGACATTCGCCTTACTGAGCGTAGGCAGCAGAAGATGACTGTATTTAATCGTACGTCTAACTTTTCCATTCCTCCCAAGGAGTCTGCAGGTAAAACATCTCGGGAGGCGCAGCAGGTGCCTATGCAGATTGACTCAGTGCAGAGGCGTGAAAGTATTGAGCGCTGGGAGCACCGACTCCGGGAAGGTCTGTGCTTATACTGCGGCCAATCTGACCACTTCTTAATTAACTGCCCTAAGCGGCCTAACAAAATGGTAGCAGCAGTAGGGGAATTTGAAAACTGTGATGATGAATCTGACGCCTCAGAGTTTAGCCTGCCGGTAAATGCTGTATTTCACGCTCTTTCTGTGGCTATACCTCCCAGGGAGCTGAAGGAAAGGAACTCTCACTGTTCTCTCCCAATTAAGATATCGTGTTCAGGACAGTAGATTTCCAGTGCTGCTATGATTGACTCTGGTGCAGGGGGTAACTTTATGGATATTTCGTTTGCCAAGGAACATGGCATTGAGGTACAACAAAGAGCTTCTCCAATTACCATGGAAACAGTGGATGGGTCACCCTTAATTTCTGGCCCAGTAGACCAGGAGACTATACCTCTAACCATTTTATGGGGGCCAAATCATCAGGAGCAGATTTCCTTCTCGTTAATCTCTTGTCCTCATTTCCCTGTGATTCTAGGCATCCCTTGGTTGCGTTCTCAGAATCCAACCATCAACTTGGAGACGAAGGAGGTAACCTTCCCAACAAGGAGCAATTCAGCCATAACTGAAGCAGTCCCAGAGTCTCCGGATTTGAAACCTCCTGTACAGGTATCTACGTTACCTTCTGTGTATAAAGAATTTTCTGACATTTGTGACAAGAAGAACGCTGATCAGCTCCCTCCACATAGGCATTATGACTTTCCTATTGAGTTGCTTCCAGGGGCAGGTATTACTTTTAGTCATGTTTACCCTTTGGCAGCACCTGAACTACAAGCCCTGAAGGACTATATTGATGAAAACTTGGCTAAGGGCTTCTTCATCACCAGCAGGGACACCTATCTTTTTTGTCAAAAAGAATAATGGGACCCTCAGGCCCCGTATTGACTTTCGGGAACTCAATAAGGTTACCATCCAGAATCGTTATCCTTTGCCTTTGATTCCCGGATTATTGGAGAGAGTCCGTTATGCCAAGGTATCCTCTAAGTTAGATCTTGACGGGGCTTATAATTTGGTTCGTATCCGCCCCGAGGATGAGTGGAAGACAGCATTTAGATGACGGTATGGACATTTTGAATATCTTGTGTAGCCCTTTGGGCTTTGTAATGCCCCTGCAACATTTCAACATCTTGCTAATGACATTTTTAGAGATTTACTGGACCAGTTTGTGGTAATCTATTTGGATGATATTTTAATTTTTTCTGACTCTTTACAGGAACATGAAGAACATGTAAAATCTGTCTTGAAATGTCTGAAAGAAAACCATCTTTATATCAAGCTGGAAAAGTGTGAGTTCTATCGTTCTGAGATACAATTCTTAGGTTATGTCATCTCTCCTCAGGGGCTGAACATGGAATCCAGTAAAATTCAGGCAATCCTGGATTGGCCGGTATCCAGGAACGTTAAAGAGGTTCAACGTTTTATTGGCTTTGCAAATGTTTATAGATGTTTTATTAGAAATTTTTCAGAGATTTTTTGTCCCATCACTTCCTTGACTAAAAAGGAGAAACCCTTTAAGTGGTCATTACAGGCTCAGGAAGCTTTTGGTCGGCTTAAGACCTGTTTCACCTCGGCGCCACTGTTGATCCACCCGGACCCAGCTCATCCCTTCATCGTGGAAGTGGACACTTCTGATCATGCTTTGGGGGC
The DNA here is from genome assembly GCF_048569485.1 of Anomaloglossus baeobatrachus. NCBI lineage: Eukaryota > Metazoa > Chordata > Amphibia > Anura > Aromobatidae > Anomaloglossus > Anomaloglossus baeobatrachus. Next base: position 866,340 of record NC_134362.1, read on the forward strand.
CATTCTATCCCAAAGAACTGGAGATAAGAGTCTGCTACAACCTTGTGCTTTCTTTTCTCGTAGACTTTCCCCTGCAGAAAAGAACTATGATGTAGGAGACAAGGAAATGCTGGCCATTATTGCCGCTTTCAAGGAGTGGAGGCACCATCTGCAGGGAGCCACACAACAGGTCATAGTGCTGACTGACCACCGCAATTTAGAGTTCCTAAGATCCGCTAAATGTCTGTCTCCTCGTCAGGATCGTTGGAATCCATTTTTAAATCAATTTAATTTTGTTATCTCGTACCGTCCAGGTTCTCGTAATGGGAAGGCTGATGCTTTATCCTGAATCCATGCTACAGATTCCATACCTGGAGCCCCGTCCAAGAGCATTCTATCTGATGCCAACTTCATCGGAGTGATCAGGACTAGTGGAAGGAGATCAAGGAGGTCTATGATGGTGATGTATTTCTAGCTACTCCACCCATTGACCTCAATCAAGTCCTTAAGGGTGGCATGTGGTTCCGAGAGCGACGTATTTACATCCCTGAGGCTGTCCGACTGCAGATTCTCAAGTTGGTCCATGACTCCAAGTTGGCTGGTCATCGGGGGGGTTCAGAAGACACAAGAGATCTTAAGCAGATTTTTCTGGTGGCCGACTTGCCTGAAGGATGTTAAAGAGCATGTTCTCTCTTGTGAGGTCTGTGCTCGTTTTAAGACTCCTCGTGCTTCTCCCACAGGTCTTCTTCAACCACTGCCTATTCCATCTCGCTCTTGGGGGTCTATCCCTATGGACTTCATTGTGGAGCTGCCTACATCGAGTGGCATGACTGCGGTCCTGGTGGTGGTTGATCGCCTGACTAAGGCTGCTCATTTTGTTCCATGTGCTAGCCTCTCCCCAGCTAAGGATACAGAAAATTGGGTCATTCAGAACGTTTTTCGGCTGCATGGGGTTCCGGATGAGATCATCTCGGACCGAGGAGTACAGTTTACCTCGAGATTCTGGAAGGGGTTTTGTTCTGCACTGAATATTAATGTCTGTCTTTCTTCTGCTTTTCACCCTCAGACGAATGGTCAGATGGAACGTACCAATTGGTGGAACGTACTCTGGAACAATACTTAAGGTGCTACATCAGCCATCTTCAGGATGATTGGTTGGAGTTACTTCTGCTAGCTAAATTCTCCTACAACTCTCAGAGTGCCTCTACTAAGGTAACACCTTTCTTTGCCAATCTGGGTTACCATCCAAGTATCCTGGCTAGGTCTCCGATTGAGTCTCCGGTTCTGGCAGTGGAGGAGAGGTTGACTACTTTGAGACAAAATCTAGAGGTTTTGAAGGAGTCTCTGACCAGTGCTCAAGAACGTTACAAGAGAGTAGCTGATAGATTCCGGACACCAGCACCTATGTTCAAGGTGGGAGTCTCTGTGTGGTTGTCCACTAAGAATCTGAAATTAAACATTCCTTCTCGGAAACTCGGACAGAAGTTCATTGGTCCTTTCAAGATCAGCGGTATTGTGAGCTCTGTGGCCTGTCGTCTAAAGCTGCCTAGGACCATGAAGGTACACCCGGTTTTTCATGTTTCTTTGTTAAAATCTGTGTCTCCTAATACCTCCCAGGGACGTGTTGTGCCTCCTCCGCAACCTGTGATGATTGATGGACAAGAGCAATTTGTGGTGGAGGAGATTATTGATTCTAGGATTCGCAGGAATTGGCTCCAGTATCTAATTAGATGGCAGGGGTATCCCCCTGAGGAAGACTCTTGGGAACCTTTGGATAACATCAGTGCCCCTCAGAAGATTGCTCTTTTCTACCAGCGATTCCCTGAGAAACCGGGTCCAGGATTGTCCTGAGGCCGCTTCTAAGGGGGGAGTAATGTCAGGACTCTGGTTTTTATGTTTATCCTTTTTGGGCCTTTTGCCCTTTTCCAAGATGGTGTCCCCTGCTTCATTCTTCTCCATGTGTTCTGCATTCTCTTGCCTTTTTAATTCCAGTCCAGCCTCTAGTCCTCTGCTTGAGTATTCTGCCTGGTTTCCTCCTAGTGGGGTCTCAAGTTTCTCCATCTACCCCAGCAAAGTCTGTGTGACTCGCCTGTTGCAGCTCAGGAGGTTCTGCTAACTTCTGCCCTCCTGTTGCTTCTGATGCCTAGCCCCTGCTGCGGTTCTTGCCTGATCTGCTTTGTTTTCACGTAAGCCGGATTGCTCTGCTACTTGTTTTTTTGGACTTGTTTGTTTATCACGTGTGTTACAATATAAACTTTATTGTCACCTATAAAGTGGGTTCAGTTGTGTAATTGCTCCACGCAAAGAGATTCCTGAGTAATTCATTATAATTGTTACACTTCCTTAAAAAAATCAACCTCCTCACAATATCTGAAGAACAACTACCATTGTATAAACAAACCACCTCCAGAAGATGAGTTGTCCAGGCGCTGAAAAGGGGGAAGAGTCAACCTAATGTGTTTTCTACCAAATACCTACAAACATTTGAAGAACTTCTAATTTCTCCATTAACTGACATCCTAAATAAAGCAACAATGGGTTGAATTTTTCCAAAGAAATGCTTAAAGCCACAGTTATAGGTAATGTTATACCTAAAAGTGGTACAGAACCAACCAAAGTAACCATCTATAGAACTATATCCTTACTAAAACACAGATGTAAATGTATACACCAAACTTTTAGCCCAAATATTTGCAAAAGTTATCCCACGAGGTTCACTCCAACCAGGTTGACTTTGTCAGCAAAAGACAAACCTCTGACCGTACTAGAAGAATTAACCTGGTCTCTCTTATAGAAAACCACCGAACACCTTCTGCTCCCAATCTTTATTCAGAGAAGGCGTCTGACAGAGTACACTGGGGAAATATTATGTCAACTTTAGAAAAATTTGGATTTAATGGTCAGATATTAAAAAGGCCTTCTACTCAGTCTCCTCAGCTTATGTACTAGCTAACAACTACGTGTCATCAAACTTTCCAATCTACAATGGCACGAGAAAGGGGTGCCTCCTGTCGCCCCTTCTCGTTGCCCGATAATGGAATTCTTTGTGGAATCTATTAGATGAAGTAATAACATCAGAGGTATATCTACTAGCGTAAAACAGCATAAAATTAGCTTATACGCTGATGATTTATTAATCTCCATAAAAGACGTAATGCATTCACTAGTTGTATCAGAAACCATAGAAACATTCAGAAAACCTCATGATATAAAATATACTCAGAGTAATATAAAATGCTACATTTTTACTTGAATAAGAAAAAAAAACAATTAAGAGACCTATGTAACTTTAAATGGGAAAAACAACATTCCATACTTGAATGTGAAAAACAAAACGAGGTGGCGTAGGATTACCCAACTCCACAGGATACTTAACCAACTTAATCAACCAGACACAAAAATGGTTCCTCCAATCATGGAAATCAGGAAGGTTAGATATAGAGACACTTCAGCTACAACCTCCCTCTCATCCCTAATTCAGACTTATATTCTTGATACAAGACTTAAACTACCAAGCATCTTCACATTTAAAGCCTCAGCACGTGTGGAAAAATGTACATCTTACAAGTAAGGATAAAGTATCTAAGATTAGTCCTCATGATATTACAAACATTCTTAAAAACTGCCATTCTGAAAATCTCCATAAGGCCTCTTTCACACGTCCCTGAAAAACACGCACGCACGTTTTTCACGGGCGTGTCAGAGGTGCGTTTTGCCCTCGGTGTGCCGGGTGTATGGCACATCTGTGTTCTCCATGTGTTATCCGTGATAACACAAGGAGAATGGGAACTTTCTACTCACCTGTCCCTGGCGTCGCTGACCGTGGTGCTGATCTGCGGTCTCCGGTCCTGCCGACTCCCCGCTGCTGCTGCTTCCGGCCGCAGTGAAGTGAATATGCAATGAGCATAATGAGCGGCGGTCGGCAGCAAGTGACAGCAGCGGCAGAGACAGCAGGGCAGGAGAAGGTGAGTAAAGTTGTTTTTTTTTCTCACAGCCACATGGCTTTTCTCCGGTGCGTGTCACACGGAACACATCCGTGTGGTACATTTGCATTACGTGTGACACGTTTGCGTTCCGTGTGACACCTGTGATGCCGGAGAAAAACGGACATGTCAGCGTGAGAAACACACGGACACACGTAAATACGGAACGGACACACGTTCCGTTCGAAAATACTTATCCGTGTCCAAAACATTAGGAATACATAGGTCTACATGTGTACGTGTCTCCGGTACATGCGAAAACTGCCATAAGACGAATCACAACTCACTCAGCTTCAGATGCACCCTAAAGACGCATCTTTTTAGGGCGGCCTATCACACTCCCTAATCAAATCTAATTCACACAGTCCCTGTACAACTTCTCACAACATAATCCCACGTCAAACTCCATGGCACCCAAATGCATCTCAAGGTTCAGGCCAATTGGTCCAGGAAACCATTATCTAGCCCCCATTTCATTGAGATGGCTGGATTGTCATTGTAAATAACCACTTGTACCTTGCCCCCCCATATCTCACTGTAGATTGTAAGCTCTCACGAGCAGGGTTGTCTTTTTTTTTCCTTCTAAATATTGTATTTTCTATAACTGTTACTTGTTTGTATATGTTCCTCCTGAATTGTAAAGCGCTGCGGAATATGTTGGTGCTATAGAAATAAAGATTATTATTATTATTATTATTATTAACACGTACCGGAGGCACGTACGTGTGAAAGAGGCCTAAACCAGTGTGAATCATCTGGAATATCGCGCCCATCAGACATCCTACAAGGTCCGAACTGCAGACAATTACAATCTTTTAACTCTCTTAAAAGTGACTTCAGCATCACTGATTCAGATCCATATAAATATAAAAGATAGAGGAACACAGAAATACAAGACTAAAATTCCCCCTTAGTATCCCCGAAATAATCTCAGTCTTACTAGATTATACAAAAAAAAAAGATACAGAGTTACAGAGCACTAGATCAATGGTTCAATGACAACATAATCAATTCACAGAACAATACACTTAAATGGAAAAAAGATCTGAATATTTCATATCCCATAGTAAAATGGTCTCAAGCCCTTAAATGGACCCAAACAGCTTGTGCCTCTTCCAAGAAACCCAAAATATTGGACGGATTCTACTTCTCTAAGTTAAAGTAAACAAAATATCACCTAACTGTTCTAAAAAGTGTTGGAGAAACTGTGACCAAACAAGTGATACATTTTCTAGAATTGTCCAAAAATAAAAACAGTTATGAAAAAAAGTACATGAACTGATGTAGAAAACAGCTGAGTATAAATTTACCCTATCCCCCAACTTTCTTTTCTTCTATATCCGGACCTTGATGAACAATTGCAAAGATTGGGCCTATTACCATACAGATCTAATTAAAGACAAAAAATCCTATTGCACCCAAATAGAACAATTTGAAGCTCCTCTCATGAGAGAAATGATAGAAAAAGTCTCTCTGCAGAATATATGATGGGTCATTGGTACAAAACATTTGCCACCAGGATGAAGCCTCTAACAAACCGTCCACACAATACCAGCAGAAAACAAAGCTATATGTTAATATTTCTTACAGCAATGTTATAGAATACCACTGTAAAACTATGAAAAAAAGGAAACACTATCATTTATGTTGATTCCTTCCCCTATTAAAACATTTCTAATATTACCACAATTTACTCCTTTTCTTAGAACTACCCCCCCTTCCTCTTACAATTGCTTGTTAATTTTATAATATATTAATGCAATTGTTATGTAAAAAAAGCTGTTAATAGATTTTGAAATTAGGAGACTTTGAAATACAGTAGGGACGGAAAGTATTCAGACCCCTTTACATTTTTCACTCTTTGTTTCAGTGCAGCCATTTGGGGAATTCAAAGAAGTTCTTTTTTTTTCTCATTAATGTGCACTCTGACCCCCATCCCCCATTTTGACAGAATAAATACAGAAATGTAGATTTTTTTTTTTTAAATGTATTAAGAAAAACTGAAATATCACAAGGTCATAAGTATTCAGCCCCTTTGCTCAGTATAACACATGGTGATAAGTATTCAGCCCCTTTGCTCAGACCCTTACATGTAAAGTCCCATGCTGTCCATTTCCTTGTGATCCTCCTTGAGATGGTTTTGCTCCTTCATTGGAGTCCAGCTGTGTGTAATTACAGATAGGACGTGATTTGGAAAGGCGCACATCTGTCTATATAAGACCTCACAGCTCACACTGCAGGTCACACCAAATGAGAATCATGAGCTCAAAAGGAACTGGCAAAGGAGCTCAGAGACAGAATTGTAGCAAGGCACAGATCTGGCCAAAGTTACAAAAGAATTTCTGCACTACTCAAGGTTCCTAAGAGCACAGTGGCCTCCATAATCCTTAAATGGAAGAAGTTTGGGACCACCATAACTCTTCCTAGACCTGGCCGTCCAGCAAAACTGAGCAATCGTGGGAGAAGAGCCTTGATGAGAGAGGTAAAGAAGAACCCCAAGATCACTGTGGCTGAGCTCTAGAGATGCAGTAGAGAGATGGGAGAAAGTTGCACAAAGTCAACTATCACTGCAGCCTCCACCAGTCAGGCTTTCATGGCAGAGGAGCTCGACGGAAACCTCTCCTTAGTGCAAGACATATGAAAGTTGCATAGAGTTTGCAAAAAAAAAAAACATGAAGGACTCCCAGACTATGAGAAATGAGATTCTCTGGTCTGATGAGACAAACATAGAACTTTTTGGTTATAATTCTAAGCGGTATGTGCAGAGAAAACCAGGCACTGCTCATCAACTGCACAATACAATCCCCACAGTGAAACATAGTGGAGGCAACATTATGCTATGGGGGCAGGGACAGGACGACTGGTTGCAATTGAAGGAAAGATGAATGCGGCAAAGTACAGAGATATCCTGGAAGAAAACCTCTTCCAGAGTGCTCTGCACCTCAGACTTGGCCATAGTTTCACCTTCCAATAAGACAATGACCCTAAGCAGACAGCTAAAATAACATAGGAGCGGCTTCAGAACAACTCTGTGACCATTCTTGATCGGCCCAGCCAGAGCCCTGGCCTAAACCCAATTGAGCATCTCTGGAGAGACCAATAAATGGCGTCCACCAACCTTCACCATCCAACCTGACTGAACTAGAGAGGATCTGCAAGGAAGAATGGCTGAGGATCCCCAGATCCAGGATCCCAAGACTTATGGCTGTACTAGTTCAAAAGGGAGGGTGCCTCTACTCAATACTGAGCAAAGGGGCTGAATACTTATGACCATGGTGTGACGACATGGACTCTCATGGGTTAAAGTTTCTTAAAATTCAGCCAGGCAGGATAATAGATTGTTTATAGACGGGGGATAAGTCCCTCATTGTTTCTACAAGACTCTTGTTGACTCATGTAATTGTGTTGGCCATTGAAAGCCAGACGTATTGTTTCTTCAGACTCTTTCATTAATCATTGTATTGTAGTTGTGTATTGCTAATCTAATGTAAATTACCTTAGTAGCCATTGTCGAGTCTGTGACTTGCAGACTCCATGTAGATAGCTTCAGTCTTTCTATGCACATCATTTGGATGAACATTGTCCATGCAGCTTGAGATTCATCCAATGGGAGAGGCGATCTTGTCCAACCAATCGATGAGGACGCAGTGTATCCAAGTGGAAGGTTGTGGCTATAAAAGGGATTTCTTTAAGCCACCAGGTTGTTAATGGATGCTGATGGATCCAGTCTAAGCTCTTCGGAGCTGACTAGAGGATCAGGATATCTTATGGCTTCAATCTAGGGACTCCGGTTCCGGTTGGAGACCATATCCACAGCCTAGGGATGTCGACTCCGGCTGCCAGGATTGTAACATCATACCAGGACTACCTAAGGAGGACACTCAGGTTGGGACAGTTCAGTCACCTGCTACAGACTTTACAGACCTCAGCCAGCTTCCTAAATCTGGCATTATTCCTTTCTCGGTGGGTGCCCGCCAAAAGCGGGGTGCTGATGGATTGGAGTAAGTGGCCCTGTAAGCTCTGAGGCGTGGACATTCTAAATCCCTGGTGAGCCAGCGGAAGGGTGAGACTTTGTTGCCTGTTACATTTGTGTGTTTTGCTGATTATGTGTTATGTGACGTTAATTGTTTGGGGATCCAATAAAGTCTAATTATTGTGGTTCCCTCACCCTGTGTTGTCTGAGTAGTGTTATGCCCACAGTTTAGGAGGCCGGCGTTCAGTTGGGATGAGCCCTGAGCCACGCTGTCTTTCTAAAGGCGGCGGGTTTTAGTGGACGAGAGCACCCACTGAGCCCAGTGTCTCCACACATGGGACATTTCAGTTTTTCTTGTTTAATAAATTTGCAAAAATTTCTACATTTCTGGGGGGTTTTCTGTCAAGATGGGGGATGGGGTGCAGAGTCTACATTACTGAGGAAAAAAAATGCACCAAATGGGTGCAATGAAACAAAGAGTGAAAAATTTAAAGGGGTCTGAATACTTTCTGTACCCACTGTATGTTTCCAATATTGGATGTTGTCTACGTTAAGTGACTTGAAAATACAAAAATGGCTGAGTCCAGCTCATATCTGATCCCAGCGCCGTGATCACAGCTCTGAGATACATTCGCACACAACCTACAAAGAGCTGACGTAGACTTGCTCCAATCATACCCCCCGAATATAGACGTATTCCACAGTGCATTCTCGGTACTCACCCCCCTGGGAGCAATAAGTAGCAGTTCTTGCCCCTCCCCCAGTGTCGGTGTCTTCTCTCATGTCCTCTGGACAGCTGTGACGGAGGGGAGAAGAGGAAAAAAAAGAAAACCCCAGACAAAGACAGGTTATTGATAATTAGAATCTGATTTCATGGAGACGGATATTCCTGCTTATGGGAAGTGTATTGTCAGCCATGCAGCATGGTAACAGCCATGCAGTATTGCAGCTGTACCGCCAGCCATGCAGCGTGCTTATCTTATACATGCAGCTGTTATCTGGAGGCCACCAGCTGCATTTTTTCCATCTAGAAAGTTCCCTACCTATTAAAGATATAGCAAACCTATGGGTGCTTCAGTTCTGAGTGATAATTGGGAGAAAAAAGTGAAATGTAAGGTCCAGTCTGCAGCGCAGGGAGTGGATGCAAACGCGGTTCTATCAAATGTTATGTGATGATATAGGAAGCGCTCAGGCGCCACTAATCCTAAATGTCACACACCACTTAAGATGTAAAACTAAAGCAACATCAAGGAGGGTATATAAAGTGCCCCCCAAGCGCACGCCATGATCCTGGTGTCTCTGATCATAAAGATAGTAGTATACCGCAGAGCAGCACAAAGCATCAGGACTGAGGAGGAGGCAGCACTGACCTGCTCCTAATGAAATATTCAGCAACTCCTCTGTGATTGACCCAGCTGCAGAAATCCCCGCTGTGCAGCAACAAGTAGGAGCCTACAGGCCGAGCGCAGCACCTGCATATACATGTCTGAGATATTTACTGCTGGGAACAGATACAATCCTGGCCTCATAGAAATACAGAGGATTTTACATGTACTACTGTGACTTATATATAGCCTCCATAGGTAAGGATGGTTGACCTCGGGGAGATCAACATCCAACACCGCGGAGACACCATGTGTTTCTCAACGCAGTGACACTAGAACAAGGCCCCCTAGGAAAATATGCAAAACAAGAATGCCGCGGAGACACCATCACGTTTCTCAATGCTGGCAGGAAACTAACCAGGTCTTTCTTGTTCTAGTGTCACTGCGTTGAGAAACACGTGATGGTGTCTCCGCGGTGTTGGATGTTGATCTCCCCGAGGTCAACCACCTATGTAGTCTTCTACTAGGCATTGCTCCCACTAGCCAGTTTCCTACTCCACACTGATGAGGGGCAAATACCCCGAAACAGCTGTCTGTGGATGGATACCATGTTTTGGTATAGGCGGTTTCCTTGACTGGAGACTGCCCTTCCCGTGGTTGTTCCTTCCTGGTGAAAGACCTGGCTAGTTTCCTGCCAGCGTTGAGAAACATGTGATGGTGTCTCCGCGGCATTCTTGTTTTGCATTTTTTTTTATATACAGCCTCAGTGTGAACAATACACGGACGGGCAAAAGGGTAACAATGTTTTGCACTTGTGACTTTCAGGCTCCATATCTCACCATCCACTGCAACTATGAGCACGAGGTCTTTATTTTATAGACAATCATCTTGACTATCTCATACCTGTTTTCTCCTCAGTGTATATCATCCCTGGGGACATCACAATAGCCCGTCCATGTCCTGAGGCATAACTATACGTGATAATGAATCTCAAAAATGTATATGTAGGAACAATCATCCTAAAACCCATATGACACACTGCTCACCTATAGAAGAACAGTTTGGAAGATGCATTACATATAGGAACATTCATCATACAACCTGTTACAAGTCAATTGTTTGCAGCAGCTTAATAGCAGCTGCTATTGGGGTTTCCCCAGACAGGCTTATGACAAGCCAGTCTATCTACCAGATCCATGAGTTTCACTGGTCTTCAATCTTAAAGCAATAGACAGGGATTTTGACTTACACAAGGGCCTCTGGGTTGGGGATATGGAGTCACCTGTTTGCCGGTGGAGAAAGCTGGAGGCAAACAGGGTTATCACATGATGTCAGTACCAGTAAACCATCCTCCCACCTCAAGGATTCTAGAAGCGGTGTGGAGATCAATAATTGCAGACCCCAAGCTGCATGACCCACCTTCGGAGCACAGGTGTCACCACGAGAGGCTCCGGTAAGCAGACTGGGAACAGGACAACGACAGAAGATCCAGGCACAGCAGAGGAAGCAAAGCCACCATTGACGCCACACTCATTAAGCACGCAGATTGCAGGCTCCTTGGCTGCTCAGAGTGGCACCCGCTCACCCAGAGTCACTGACTGTGATGTTGGGGAGGAAGAGATGGAGTGCTCTCCATCGTATATATTGAACCTGGCTCACTCTCCAGAGAAACGCTTGTCTATATTAAAAACAGGGGCGAAGCACTATGCAAAAGGGTTTGCTGAGAGCTGTGGGGGACTGCATAAAGTGAATACTGCCTAAAGGGAAGCCTGATATAAGGGGGGAGAACCCTCCATCAGATAGTGGGACCTGAATACCTGCCTTGCTGGGGGGAGGGGTACTGACTGAACTTAGTGAACTACGTTCCCGGAATACAGCAATATCCACTAGAGAGGACATCTAGGCATACATTACTAGGCTTGAGAATCATATGGAGCTTTCTGTTCTGCGCTCAGATGCGAAGAGAATGGACACTCAGGTTTTGTCTCACAACACAAAACTACAGTCCCTGGAAGATAAAATGCAACCTTGCCAGAATATAGTGGAACAACACTCCCATCAAATACAATTCCTGACCAAAGCTATAGACGAAGCTGAAAATAGGGGTAGACCCAATAACCTCAAAATTCAGTAACTGCCGGAGTCAGATGAATCCAAAGACCTCCCAGGTACCTTACAACAAATCAGTAACAAAACTTTGGGGAAGCCGCTGAAAAGTGAGGTTGAGTTGGATAGGGCCCACAGAGCTCTTGGCCCAAAACCTAAAGACTCCAATTGACCTCAGGATGTGATCTGTTGGGTGCACCACTACATACAAAAAGAAGCTATTATCCAAAAGCTCAGTAGTGGCTCCTCAGTATGCTTTCATACTTCCAGCCTACAAATATTCCCTGACTTGTCACGGCTCACTCTGCAGAACATTAGAGCTCTGCGACCTCTTCAGGATCTGTTGAGTAGCACGCAGTCGCCATATAGTTGGGGATTTCCGTTCCGCCTTCAGGTGCAACATGCGGCTCAAATGCACATTCTCCAGTCCCCAAATGTTGTTGCTTCCTTTATATCAGCCTTGAATCTTCTCTTGATCGTAATTGAGGATTGCCCAACCATACCAATGGAGATCTGGGATAAGTAAAGAGATTCAGATCACCGTGTAAATCAGTCTCTCGGACAAGGTGCTACCACGCCTGAAGCAAAATCCAATTGAAAAAAAAGTCCAGCTTCAACAGATAGATGCGTTTTTTTCGTTTTTTTCTTTTTATCTTTTCATATGTCACAAATATAATGGCACATTGCAGTCAAGATGACATGACCGGCGTCAACGACAAGTTTCAAGTGACACAACACTCTTAATCATGATCAAGAGTGCTGTGTCACTTGAATCGGTGACGCCGGTCATGTCATCTTGACTGCAATGTGCCATTATATTTGTGCCATATGAAAAGATAAAAAGAAAAAAATAAAACTAACGCATCTATCTGTTGAAGCTGGACTTTTTTTCCATAAGATCTGGGATACCCAGGAGGGTCTTCCTCAAAGGCCACAAAGAAACACACAGCGCCGGTTGGAGAGAGACTGGATGGAGAGGTGACCATCCTCCGTGAGTTTGGGACCCAATAGACCACACGTTTCTCAGTGATTTTTGTCACGGTATAGAATGGCAGCCACGGTACTGATTAAGGAACGTGCCTCTGACTGTGGAGCCCACCTAGCCAAAGCTAAAGGAAACAATGGTCGTGCCCATTTCCCCTCCTTCCACCACTCCCCAGATGAGGCACTAATTGAGATGCACAGCTGACCAACGGGAGGAGGGGAAGGCACCGTTTCAGACAAGCGGGTCGCCACAGTCCATTGTTTAACTGAGTTTTTCTCTGAGTGCACTAATGTCAACTGTTCTTATGCCTTCAATGGTTAAAGTTAAAATACAAATGTTTTGATACAGTTAATGAATAGGTGCTGCTGAATTAGAGGGGTGACATCCGCCTTCTCTCTGGTGGGGAGGGGACGGTGTTTAGATTTCCTTTAGATTCTATCCCTTATTGAGAGTGTTTATGACCATTATTTATTTAGCTCAGGGTTTGACATGTTAGTTCTTGGTGTGGGGGGCATCCCCGCAGGAAGTGCTCCTCCAGTTGGGATTTTACGTCACATTGTTGGTGACAGAAACTGTTATCACTTAGATTAGTCCTACTCACCTGACTATATTAAAGGAGTTGTCCGACAAACTCAAAAATTTTTGGTAAGCTAATCTGTGCTGTATTGTCATATAAATCACCCCTACATTGTTATTTTTTGTTTTCTAACTTTTGTTCCTCTTGAATTATCCCTTTATTCTATGCAGCTCCTTGTTTACATTCAGCTCCAGCAAACTAACCAATTCCTGTGCAAAACCTCCCAGTCACATCTGGCACCGCCCGGCCTCAGTGTCCAGCCTCGCCCCCTGCCCGGCCTCACTGTCCAGCCCCGCCCCCTGCCCACCCCCTGCACACACATTCCCTGTCAGTATTCTTCCCCAGCACCTGACCTGTTATCACTACAGCATTGCAAATAACAGCCCCACATCAGGCTCTGCACCCCACACCACATCGGGCTCTGCACCCCACACGCACATATGGCTCTGCACACCACACACACACATATGGCTCTGCACCTCGCACACGCACATATGGCTCTGCACACCACACACACACATATGGCTCTGCACCTCGCACACGCACATATGGCTCTGCACCTCGCACACGCACATATGGCTCAGCACCTCGCACACGCACATATGGCTCTGCACCACGCACACATGGCTCTGCACCATGCACATCGGGCTCTGCACCGCACACGCACATCGGGCTCTGCACCGCACACGCACATCGGGCTCTGCACCGAACACGCACATTGGGCTCTGCACCGCACACGCACATCGGACTCTGCACCGCACACGCACATCGGGCTCTGCACCGCACACGCACTCTGCACCGCACACGCACATCGGGCTCTGCACCGCACACGCACATCGGGCTCTGCACCGCACACGCACATCGGACTCTGCACCACACACCGCTCCTGCACGTTCGCACGCTGTCTGTGCTCTGGACATATCAGCACAGTAGTGACGTCACCGCTGTGCTGAAGAGAGCACAGACAGCGGGACAGTGATGAGAAGCAGCACTGCGCTCCCTCTCATCAGCGCTTTCAAATGTACCGGCATCTGTGATGCCGGTACATTTGAATGTGTGATCCTGAGCAGGGACCCGGTGCTGGCGCTGACACCGCGGCAGCCGCCGCTAGGCCCCTCCCCCAGGTCACGGACCCTACAGCAGTGCAGGGGGAGGTTGCGGGGAGAGTAAGGGGTGCGGGGGAATGTGTGGGAGGGGGGCGGGGCTCATCGCACTGTAGCCACCCAGCAGGGAGGCGACATGTTGTTCCAGATTTGCATGTCAACATGGTCCAGCCCATGTTGACATGAAATGACCGGAAGCAGCAAAATCGCGGCAGGAGCGGTCACATGACCACTCTGAGCCGGGGGAGAGGGGCTGACAGCAGGGCAGTTAAGTGCTCTCTATCTACTTACCTGCCCCAATGTAGCCCAATAGGGTAATAAAAAAAAAAAAAGTCAAAAGAAGCCGGATAACCCCTTTAAGGAATATATTTAATCGCATTCACAGTGCTTTAATTTTCAGTGGGTATTGCTAGTGAAGCAAAGAAGTCTTCGGCTTTTGTTCTAATCACTTTTGTAAGTGTATTCGACTGCAAATGCATCTGCCTTTTTTATCTACCTTTTTTCTCTCTTTTCCTAGCGGTTTTCCTTGGCCTCCTCCTCCCACTCAAAATTTCCCCGTTATGATCCGTTAACCATGGAAAATTACAAAAAACTCCCATTGGTGAAAAAACACCAAGAAACAGGAGTTGTTGGAACCTGGGCTGATCGCAATCCCCTGATTATCAAACCACACTAGAAGTAGCCGTGGAGCGTTCCTAAAAACCTAGACACCACGACACAGCCTGAGAAACTAGCAACGCCTCGAAGAATGAAATGAGGAAATCTACCTTGCCTTAGGCTAGTCCCCAAAGAAGTAGACAGCCCCCCACATACAAAGATTATAGTTATTCGGAAAACACAAAACTCAAATAGGAAAAATAAAATTAGCAAAGGCGTGGCCCAACTAACTTGATACAAAGAAAAGGAAAGGAACCGATTGTGGTCCAGTACAAAATCCCTGAAGAAAAATACCAAACTCCTGAAAGTAAAAATGGCCCTGGAGGTCATACGACCTCACCCCCACTATATCAGGTTCTCCTGTAAATAATGGGAGAACAAAATACCAAAAAAAGGACACAGAAATACAGAAGAGCAAATAATCAAATCAGACAGGGATAAAATCCCTTTTCCTGCAGGAGAGCTAGCACAGGGGAAACCCCCATGCTCACAACACAATTGAAACAAAACTTCACCTGCACAAAAAAGACACAAAGCAAAACAAGGAAAAACAACACCCTAAGGTGTAAACCAGGAAGCAAGGCAAAAACTGAAAACTTATCTGCAGAAGTCTTGCTCAGGAATACAGGGAAAGACAAAGCTCCAAGCCAGGAACAGAAACCAAGGAATAAATTAGAATCGGCACCAGCCGGGCAAAAAGTGCTCTCCTATATAGATCAGACTTGTCTGCAATAGGACTTCCCCAATTCCAAACTAACACCGACTCCTGTCTTGAGTCACAGGCTCAGTTTCAGCTCCACTACCATTCCTGGCCAGCAGAGAGAGCTTCAGAACAGCATCCACACAGACGACGTTCACAACAGTACCTCCCCCCCTTGAGGAGGGGTCACCAAACCCTCACCAGAACCACTGGGTCTGTCAGGATGGGCATGATGAAAAGCACGAACCAATCTGTCAGCGTGAACGTCAGAAGCAAAGACCCAAGAATTGTCCTCCTGACCATAACCCTTCCACTTAACAAAATACTGGAGTTTTCGTCTATTAAAACGGGAATCCAACATTTTCTCTACCTCATACTCCAGTACCCCTTCTACCAACACAGGATCCGGGGGCGCCTCCGTAGGAACTATTGGCTCCACATGTTTCTTTAACAAAGACATATGAAAGACATTGTAAATTTTAAACGACTCAGGAACAGCCAAACAAAACGATACGGGATTAATAATCTCCAAAATCTTATAGGGCCCTATAAATCTAGGCTTAAATTTGGGCAAGGAAAGTTTCATAGGAACATTCCTGGAGGACAACCAAACCATGTCCCCCACTTTAAATCGGGGACTAAGTGTCCGACGTCTGAGCCTTTGAGCATTCTCCTGGGACTGAAACAACTCATCCACTACTTGAGCCCAAATCTGATGCATTCTCTCCACCACAGAATCAACACCCGGGCAGGCCGAAGCAGCAACCTGCCCTGAAGAGAACCTAGGATGAAATCCAAAATTGCAGAAAAAAGTCGACAAAGTAGCAGATCTCGCCCTATTATTGAGAGCAAACTCTGCCAAGGGCAAAAAAGAAACCCAATCATTTGATCAGCAGATACAAAACATCTCAAATAGGTTTCCAAGGTCTGATTAGCTCTCAGTCTGGCCATTGGTCTGAGGATGAAAAGCAGAAGTAAATGACAGTTCAATGCCTAATCTAGAACATAATGCTCTCCAAAATCTAGACACAAACTGAACTCCTCTGTCTGACACAATATTCTCAGGAGTATCATGTATCAACGAACCACCTGTTGAAAATACAAGGGTACCAACTCTGAAGAAGACGGCAACTTCGGTAATGGTACCAAATGGACCATCTTAGAGTATCTATCATAAATAACCCAAATAACCATCATCCTTTGAGAGACAGGAAGATCCAAAATAAAATCCATAGCTATATGAGTCCAGGGTCTCTTAGGCACAGGAAATGGCAACAACAACCCACTAGAACGTGCACAACAAGGCTTGAATCTGGAACAAATCCCACAAGATTGCACGAAACTCCTGACATCCTGAGACAAAGAAGGCCACCAAAAAAAACCTACTCACAAAATCCCTAGTACCAAAAATCCCAGGTTGACCAGCCAATACAGAACAATGAATCTCGGACATAACTCTAGTCCTCCATTGATCAGGAACATAAAGCTTCCCCACAGGACATCTCTCAGGTTTGTCCCCCTGAAATCTCAAGTGCTAACCTTGAATCGGGCGAAATAGCAGAGAGGACCACACCTTCATTCAAGATATTAGATGGCTCCGCAACATCTAGAGAATCAGCAAAGAAACTACTAGAGAGGGCATCTGCTTTAATATTCTTAGTGCCCAGAAAAAAAGACCACAAAATTGAAACGTGTAAAAATTAGAGCCCACCTAGCCTGCCTAGGATTCAGTCTCTTGGCAGATTCAAGATAGGTCAGATTCTTATGATCATTGAGAACCGCAATTTGATGTCTTGTCCCCTCCAGCCAGTGTCTCCATTCTTAAAAAGCCCACTTCATTGCCAATAATTCCAGATTACCAACATCATATTTTTTGTTCAGATGGAGAAAACGTTCGATAGAAGAAGGCACAAGGCTTAAGCTTGGAGGTACTAGGATCTCTGAGACAAAGCTGCACCTGCTCCAATCTCTGAGGCATCTATCACCACTTGAAATGGAGGAGAAACATCAGGTTGCTGCAGGACTGGGGCAGAAGCAAATCTCTTTTTAAGCTCCTGGAAGGCCATAATTGCTTCTGAAGTCCAATTCTCAACATCAGCTCCCTTTTTGGTCAAATCAGTCAAAGGCTTAACCAAACTAGAGAAAGTGCCTATAAACTTAGAGTAGAAATTGGCAAAGCCCAAAATTTTTTTAAGGGATTTCAAAGAGGTTGGCTGAACCCAGTCATGAATGGCCTGAACCTTGACTGGATCCATTTCAATAGAAGCCGGGGACAAAATAAACCCCAAAAAGGAAATTTTCTGCATGCCAAAGAGACATTTTGATCCCATAACGTACAATGAATTTTCCATAAGTATCTCAAAAACTTTCCGATCTTGCTTAACATGAGCATCCCAATCATCAGAAAAAAATAAAAATATCATCCAAATAGACAACCAGAAGTTTGCCAATTAGATCCCAAAAAATATAATTCATGAATGATTGAAAGACGGAGGGGGCATTAGTGAGCCCAAAAGGCATCACTAGGTACTCAAAATGCCCCTCAGGGGTATTAAAAGCCGTCTTCCAATCATCACCCTCCTTAATGCGAATGAGATTGTACGCTCCGCTAAGATCAAGTTTCGTAAACCACTTAGCTCCCTTTACTCTGGAAAACAGGTTTGACATCAAGGGTAATGGATACTGATATTTAATAGTGATTTTATTAAGGAGACGATAGTCAATACAAGGTCTCAACGACCCATCCTTCTTTGACACAAAGAAAAAATTGGCACCCATAGGTGATGAGGATGGTCTAATATGACCTTTTTCCAATGACTCCTTAATATAGTTTCTCATACTATCATGTTCGGGAACAGATAGATTGAAGATCCGTCCTTTAGGAAATTAGCAACTTGGCACTAATTCCATGGCACAATCACACTCCCTGTGGGGGGAAAAGAATCAGATCCAGTGTCATCAAACACGTCAAAAAAAATCTGACAAATATTCAGGTACATCATGTGGTGGAGACAAAGTGGACAACACAAAAAGATCATTATGCACACATTGACAACCCCAACTAACAACAGACAAGGATCTACAATCAAGAACTGGATTATGGGTCTGCAGCCAAGGGAATCCCAGCACCAAAATATCATGCAAATTGTGTAATACTAAGAATTTACAATCCTCCTGATGAGCTGGCGCAACTCTCATAGTCACCTGGGTCCAAAACTGGGGTTTATTCTCAGCTAGGGAGTAGCATCAATGCCCCTTAAAAGGAATAGGAGTTTGTAAAAGGTACCATAGGAAAACCACAATTCTTAGCAAAACCAAAATCCATCAAGTTCAGGGCGGCCCCTGAATCAAGAAAGGCCATAGCCGAAAATGAGGATAAGGAGCAAATCAAAGACGGACAAAAGAAATTTATATTGCACAGTACCCACAGTAAATGAACGAGCAAATCTCTTTTCCCGTTTAGAGTAAACAGAAATATCATGAGACGCGTCTCCACAATAGAAACACAACTTATTTCTCCATCTAAAACCCTGCCGCTCAGTATTAGAGAGAACCCTATCACACTGCATAGGCTCTGATGACTGTTCTGCAAGCATTACATCAGTACGCATTGTTCTGCGCTTGCGTAAACGCCTATTAATCTGAATGACTAAAGTCATTGAGGCATCGAGACCAGAAGGGATAGGAAATCCCACCATAACATCCTTCACTGCATCCGCGAGACCCTTACGAAAAAGTGCCGCAAGAGCATCATCATTCCACTTGGTAAGGACTGCCCACTTTCTGAAATTCTGACAAAAAATTTCAGCGGAATCCTGACAGCAGCATGGCTTTCTCTGCTTCATCAATAACACTGGGTTCATCATACAACAATCCCAGGGCCTGAAAAAAGGAATCCACACCAGCAAGAATCAGATCATCAGGAGCCAATGAAAAGGCCCAGTCCTGAGGGTCACCACGCAACAAGGAGATGACAATCCTAACCTGCTGCACGGGGCTCCCTGAGAACTTAGGTTTTAAGGCAAAAAATAATTTACAATTATTTTTAAAGTTCAAAAATTTAGACCTATCCGTCGAGAACAATTTAGGAACAGGAATTTTACAGGAATCTGTCTAAGATAAGCCGATATACCCTGAACCTCAGGAAAGATGCGCAATACGCTCAACCAAGTGTTCTGTATCCATGTTAACAAAAAAATTTCCACGGTACCCAAAGAAAAAGAGGAAAAATAAATAGAGATAAAAAAAATATTTTCACTTTGTGACGGAGTATGCGACAGAGCAGTAATGGACGCCAGGCCAAGGAACAATCCAAATGGCTTTATTGGAACCACACAGATAAAGCACCAAACATGAATATAAATCCTTAAAGTCTGCAAGTAGTCCACAACAGAACAACAGATCCGGGGGCGCCTCCCGGTATTCCAACACCAGGGAAAATATGGCAATGGTCCTTATATGAGTTCTTTGAGTCCAACAGGGTGAACAACAAAACACAATCCCACGTGGTCACTGATCTCCAGTCTGTGACAGTCCATACACAGACACTAGGATATAGCCTCAGCTATAAATCCTAATGCTTCTCCAGCGAGATCCAACTAACTGACTAACATGGGCCTCATTCTCCTCTCCTGGGATCAGCCCCTTAGGTGGGCAGAAGGGTACACCTCCCCTGGACATTTGATACATGAAAGGATTCTAGATGTCCTGACTCTGTTCTGTTTACCAAGTTGTGGATTGGAGGAGCCCCATGCTGAGAAGAACAAATAATCTCCCACCAAAAGCAGTACATACAGGACAATAGCTACTGCTAAAGCCTGATTATAATATGGTACAGGCTGGGGGGATATAATGTTACAACCAAAGAAAAAAGACAGCCAAGCAACCTACATGACCCTATATGGCATAGAGTACATGAATTAAAGCCGGGGGTTGTCATGGGACACATCGTCACACCCTTCTTTTGAGTCACTCTTTTTTGTAGGTCGGTTATACTGTTATGATCCCGTAACCGTGGAAGATTACAAAAAACTCCCATTAGTGGAAAAACACCAAGAACAGCAAGAGTAGTTGGAACCTGGGCTGACCGCAATCCTCTATCAGACCACACTAGAAGTAGCCGTGGAGCGTTCCTAAACACCTAGATGCCTCGTCACAGCCTGAGAAACTGGCTACATCTCACAGATAGAAATGAGGAAATCTACCTTGCCTCAGAAAAGTCCCCAAAGAAGTAGACAGCCCCCCACATATAAAGATTACGGTGATGTAGGAAAACAAGATACACACATAGGAAAAATAGATTTAGCAAAAGCAAGGTCCGACTAACTAGATACAAAGGAAAGGAAACGGATTGTGGTCAGTAGAAAATCCCTGCATAAAAATACCAATCTCCTGATAGTAAAAATGACCCTGGAGGTCGAACAACCTCATCCCCACTATATCAGGTACTCTTGTAAATAATGGGAGAACAAAATACCAAAAAGAACACAAAAATACAAAAGTGCAAATACTCAAGTTAGACAGAGATAAAATGCCTTTTCTTGCAGCAGAGCTAGCAAAGTGTGAACCCCCATGCTCACCACACAAGAGAAAAAAACTTCACCTGCAAGAAAACAGATGCAAAACAAAACCAAGAAAAACAAACACCCTAGGGTGTAAACCAGGAATCAAGGAAAAAAACTAACTTATCTGCAGAAGTCTTGCTCAGGGAAACTGGGAAGGACAGAACTCCAAGCCAGGTTCAGAGACTGAAGAAAATTCAATTATAACCAGCACCAGCAAGGCAAAAAGTGCTCTCCTATATATATCAGGCTTGTCTGCAATAGGATTTCCTTAATTCCCAACTAATGCCGAAACCTTTCTGAGTCACAGGCTCAGACTCAGCTCCACTACCATTCCTGGCCACCAGAGAAAGCTTCAAAACAGCACCCACACAGACGATATTCACAACACACACTGCTCCTCTTTATAATATCCATCACACACACACACACACACACACACACACTGCCTTATGTATAATATCCACACACACAATGCCCCTCTGTATAATGTCTCCCACACACTGATCCTCTGTATAACATCCCCCACACACACTGCTCGACTGAATATTCCTCCACACACACTGCTCCTCTGTATAATATCCCCTACACACATTGCTCCTCTGTATAATATCCTCATATGTACACTGCTCCTCTATATATCTCCCCCACACACACTGCCCTTCTGTATAGGTTCCCCCCACACACTGCCACTCTGTATAATATCCCCCACACACTGCACCTCTGTGTATCACCCTAAAAAAACACTACCTCTCTGTATACTCTTTCTCCACACATTGCCCCTCTGTATAATATCCACCTGGTATATATGTCCACATCCTGGGACCCTCCTGGTTTATTTGTCCCCATCTTGGTATATATGTTCTAACCTGGGCAACTCTTGGTATGTATATCCCCCTCCTGGGCACATTCTGGTATATATGTCCCCATCCTGGTTTCTGTCCCCTTCCTGGTATATATGTCCTCCTCATGGTATATGTGTTCCCATCCTGGTTTATTTGTCCCCTTCCCAGCATATACGTCCCTATCCTGGGCCCCTCCTGGTGTATATATTCACCTCCTTCACCATCCTGACTGGGGCCTGGTGAAGAGAGGAGTCCGGCCTGGGGCTTCATAAAGCTAAGTAATTACCCTGGGCCCCCCTCTTAACCAGGCCCCATACACCAGTCATGGTTGTAATTCCGTGACGGCCGCCCTGCCTGTGACCCTCCACAGTACATTGATAGTCATATGGGAGGACATGTATGATATCTGCACCAAGTGTCTCCATATTAGCCCTCTGCAGCACACTGATAGATATATGGAGGGGGAACATATGTGATATCTGCACCCTGTGACTCCATAGTAACCCTCTGCAGTACACTGATAGCACAGTTTGAGGTTTCCTCCTGAGCACACACTGCAGCTTGTCGCCTGTTTCATGGGCAGATGGTCGCTCCCCACAGTAGCACAGAAGGAGTGGGTCGTGCTGTCAGGGAATGAATGACTTCCAGGGGGAAACCTTCAGCAAGGACAAATCAAGGTCCCAGTCCCCAGCAGTGATTTCAGGGACTCGCTAAGATCATGTGGCGGTCTGAGATAATGAGAGTACCACTAATTAGCCAATTTTGCAAGAAAGATATAATTCAACTAAAATTATATCCATAACATATGATTAACCCTCCAGAAGCCAGAACCAAAAGAACCACTGGTGAACAGCACTTAGAAAATGTGATTAACCCTTCGCAATCTAGAATCAGAAGAAACGCTAATAACTTACACCTAAGGCATATGATTAACCGTTGTAGCGGGATGGGGGTCCCCCAGGACGACAAAGAGGCAGTGACCCAAAAAAGTCCGATCCAAACAGCTTTATTGTCATCGCTGAACAGGTAAAATGTCCTCCGGGACACAGCCGGGTTATACACAGTCCATACGGTTCCCCGTCACACAGGTACTGCTTGCCGTAGGAGACGGTCTTACTATACCCCGTTCTGCTATTTCAGGAGGGTCCACAGACTTATGTTATCGTTCCACACAGGCCTGAACTCTCCTCAGCTTCCTGCTCTGCAGCTTACAAAGCAGACTCTGCCCTACCCAGGCCTTTACAGAGACCTTTTAAATGAGAATTGTGGCCATGAGCCACCTGCACAACCCGGACTGGAGATAGCGGACTGACCACTATGTAGGGCTCTAATATGTTTCTGTACGCATTCTGGGGGATATATACCGTCCGTCGCATATGAATGTCCCCCCTATCTCACACCGTCCAGAAGCCAGAGCCAAAAGAACCGATGATAGTTTATATCTGAAATATAAGGTTAATCCTCCAGACCCCAATAGTAGGGGATGTTCTGAATAATTCCATGTAGAACATATCATTAACCCTCCAGATGCCTGTAGTGACAGGGTCCTGCAGTAAGTGGTAAATTTGCCTTCAACAGTGGAGCGGAGGTAAAAGTCAATGTCAGAAGGAGAAAGCTTTAAGCTGATGAATAGCGGCGCCATTGCGGTAGCAGCGGATTCTCAGACTCATTACACATGGAGCTAACACGGTATGGGAGTGATGATCTGCAGCTATAGTCTGCTGTATGTAATATGAGAGGCTGTATGTCACTGTGTCTGTGCATTATATGTATTGATATAACAGATGTGGATATGTCTGGTGCATGGTGTAGTGCATGATGTAGTGCATGGTGTAATGTATGGTGTAATGCATGATTTAGTGCATGCTGCAGTGTATGATATGGGGTATGCTGTAGTGTATATTATGAGGTATGTTGTAGTGTTTATTATGGGGTATGCTGCAATGTATGTTATGGGGTATGCTGCTATATATGTTATGGGGTATGCTGTAGTATATGTTATGAGGTATGCTGTAGTGTATATCATGGGGTATGCTGTAGTGAATATGAGGTATGCTGCTGTGTACAATATGGGGTATGTTGCAGTGTATATTATGGGTTATACTGCAGTGTATGTTATTGGGTATGCTGTAGTGTATATTATGGGGTATTCTGCTGTGTACGATATAGGGTATGCTGTAGTGTATATTATGGGTATGCTGCAGTGTATGATATGGGCTATGCTGTAGTTCATGTTATACCACACGCTGTGATGTATAATATGGGGTATGCTGTAGGTTATATTGTAGCACGTAGTGTGATGTATGACAGGGGGTATGCTGCAATGTATGATATGGGGTATGCTGTAGTTCATATTGAAGCACACGCTGTGATGTATGATATGGGATATGCTACAGTGTATGGTGTACCACGCGGTGTGTTGTATAATATGGGCTATGCTGCAGTGTATGATATGGGGTATGCTGCATTGTATGATATGGGGTATGCTGTATTTTATATTGTAGTACATGCTGTGACATATGTTATGGGTATGCTGCTGTGTTTGTTATGGGGTATGCTGCAGTGCATGATATAGGGTACGCTGTATTGTATGATATGGGTTATGCTGCAGTGTAAGGTGTAGCACACGGCTAGATGTATGATATGGGGTATGCTAAAGTGTATGGTGTAGCACGCGGTGTGCTATACGTTATGGTGTATACTTCAGCATATGATATGGTGTATGCTGCAGTGTATGATATGGGGTATGCTGCAGTGTATGATGTTACATGCGGTGTGATGCATGATATGGGGTATGCTGTAGTTTATGTTGTAGCACACTGTGTGATGTATGATATGGGGTATGCTACAATGTATGATATGGGGTATGCTGTATTTTATATTGTAGCACGTACTGTGATGTATGATATGGGGTATGCTACTGTAATACTATTGTATGAACTGAGGATTTCGATTGCGTTAGGGCAATGACAACCAGAGACGGGTTCTTGGTGCAAAGACGTTTTATAATATGCAACCAACAATATGTACACAGAACAGAACATAAACACAGTAGAACATAGACACAGTAAATACCTGCCAGGTTCGGAACAAAGGGGAATTCCCGGGGCCGCGCACCGGACTCCTCCAGGGTGACCACCAGGAGCGAACCCCTATACAGGGGCTGTCTGGCGATCACCCCAGAAGGCCTAAATGCGCAGCAGCCGGGACACGAAAGGGCAACAGGTATAGTCCAAAAATGTCCGTACGTGATGTGAGTCCTAGGGTGGATATGAAACGGAAGGAACCAGGCAGAAGTGCCAACCAGAGGCGGCAGACGGAGTTCGGGACCAGCGAGGGCACAGCTTGATGAGACCAGGTGAAGTCCAGAGCCGGTGTCGGGTGTTTCAACAGGATCTAAAATAGCAATCAGGAACCAAGAGCAGCAGGGCAGGAGTAGACAGGAAGCAGTATACTCAAGCAACTAGACTAAGCTTAGGGGCGGGCTTTTAAACAGATGAACGGGAAGTAGGGCAACAGAACAGAAAACTCCATGTTAACAAAGGGCAAGATCCTTCAGAAGCAAACTGGAAATCCTGGAACTCTGACAGTACTCCCCCCCCCCCCCCCCCACCCCAGAAACGGCCTCAGGACGAACCAAGGCCAGGCTTGTCCGGGTACCTCCGATGAAACTGAGCAACCTTCCGGGGCGCTCGGATGTTACCCACAGGTTCCCAGGAATCGTCCTCGGGGGAGTACCCCTGCCAACGAACCAGATACTGAAGCCGATGCCGATGGAGCCGGGAGTCAATCTCCTCAACCACATACTGCTCCTGGCCATCAACCATCACCGATGGAGGAGGAGGCACGATACATCCCTGAAACGAATTAGGGGAAACCGGTTTCAGCAGGGAAACGTGAAAGACCGGGTGTACCTTCAAATTCCGTGGTAGCTTCAGCCGACAGGCCACAGAGCTCACTATCCCGGTGATCTTGAACGGACCAATGAATTTCTGGCCCAGCTTCTGCGAAGGAACACCCAGTTTTAGATTCTTGGTGGATAACCACACCGAGTCCCCTACCTTATACATGGGTGCCTGTTTCCGGTGAGTGTCTGCCGACTTCTTGTCACGCTCCTGAGCCGAAGCCAAAGAGTTCTTCAAAACCTCCAGATTTTGCTGTAGCTCCATCAATCTGTCCTCCACTACAGGCACCGAAACTGCTACCGGTGACCTAGGCAAAATACTCGGATGATAACCCAAGTTAGCGAAAAAGTGCGTTACCTTAGTGGAGCTGCTCTGAGTGTTGTTATACGAGAACTCCGCCAAAGTAAGCAGCTTCAACCAATCGTCCTGCAGATGGCTGACATAACATCGCTGGTACTGCTCCAGGGTTTGATTAGTCCGTTCTGTTTGCCCATTTGTATGGGGATGGTATGCAGAAGACAAACAGACATCAATATGGAGTGCCGAACAAAACCCTTTCCAGAACTTAGAAGTGAACTGCACGCCCCGGTCAGAGATGATCTCATCCGGTACCCCATGCAACCGAAATATATTCTGGCTAACCAAATCCACTGTCTCTGCGGCTGAGGGAAGGCCAGTACATGGAATAAAGTGAGCAGCCTTTGTCAACCGATCCACTACCACCAAAATGGTATTGTTACTGCCCGAGACGGGCAACTCCACAATAAAATCCATTGAGATGGATCCCCAAGGGCGAGATGGCACGGGTAATGGTTGAAGGAGTCCCGTAGGAGCCACACGAGGGACCTTGCACCGGGAACAAACCACACACACGAGTGGACATAGTCTTTTACATCCTTCAAACAGGTAGGCCACCAGAAAAAACGACTCAGAAATTCCTGCGTCTTCTGTACCCCCCTATGACCTGCCAACACTGTGTCATGGAGCAACTTGAGAACCCGAAGTCTTACAGCCTCCGGGACATAAATACGTCGCTCTCTCAACCACACACCATTCCGAAGGACAAGAGTCACATCATTCGGGGGGGCAGCAAGAAATACGTCACCATCATAGGCCAGCTTGATGTCCTTCCACAAGTCCTGGTCCCGGATTACTCCAACAAAATTGGCATCTGATAAAACGGTCTGAGACGGAGTTCCAGGCACGGAGTCCATGGCGTGGATTCGGGATAAGGCATCGGCTTTCCCATTACGTGACCCTGGACGGTACGTGACGATAAAATTGAACTGGTTAAGGAACAGGTTCCAACGGGCTTGCCGTGGAGACAGGCACCTGGCAGATTTAAGGAATTCCAGGTTACGATGGTCTGTGAGAACTACTACTTGTTGCTCAGCTCCCTGTAAGTGGTGTCTCCATTCCTTAAAAGCAGAAATAATCGCCAACAATTCCTTGTCCGCAATGTCATAGTTCTTTTCTGCAGGGGACAACCGGCGAGAAAATAAGGCACACGGGTGCAAGAGACTCTTGTCCCCAGTCCTCTGAGAGGATAGCCCCTAATGCATAATCGGAAGCATCGACTTCCACAATAAAAGGGAGTGCGGGATTCGGGTGTATTAGTATTGGCGCTGAGGTAAAACAAACCTTGAGACAATTGAAGGCTTCCTGGGCCTGGGCGGACCACACGAACTTCTGCCCTTTTTTGGTTAACAGGGTGATAGGACGGACGATCTCTGAAAGGTTGCAGAAAAAGCGTCTGTAAAAATTAGCAAAACCGACAAAGCGTTGTACCTCCTTGATGTTTCCCGGTTCCGGCCAGTCTAGAATTGCCCGTATCTTGCCAGACTCCATGTTGAGTCCTTGAGGAGAGATGACATATCCTAAAAATTGTATCTTTGAGCAAAGGAATTCGCACTTCTCCAGTTTTACAGGTGGTTATCCCTCAGACGGGTAAGTATGGTCTTGACGTGCTCCTGGTGTTCCTGTAGGGAATCAGAAAAGATCAAGATATCATCCAGGCAAATCACCATGAACTGGTCCATTATATCCCTAAAAATATCGTTGACTAGGTGTTGGAAAGCCGCAGGAGCGTTACAGAGTCCGAAGGGCATCACTAGATACTCATAATGTCCATACAGACATCTGAACGCTGTTTTTCCATTCGTCCCAGGGACGTATGCGGAGTAGATTATATGCCCCACGGAGATCCAATTTAGTAAATATTTTGGCCAGTTGTACTCTCTCCAATAGCTCGGGAATCAACGGCAACGGATACAGTGTTTCCTGGCAAAAGAAGAGAGTCCATGAAATTTCCCCCTGCCCCAGAGTCTATCATAGCAGATGTAGGAATTAACTGTCCCTCCCACCGTATCTGAATTGGAAGCGAGCAACGGGTGTATTTCCCTTCCGGGTCCTTAGGTGAAGTTGACATCAATGTCGAGGGAAATACCGCATCCAGGTGTGAACTTGCTTCAGAGACATCGGACTCTGCGTCCGTGTTGTCACACTCTGCCACTGCTGCCAGTACCTTATTCGGGCGATTGGGATGTTCTGGGCAGTCAATCAGAAAATGGTCCGATTGACCACAACAGAAACACAAATGCTCACGGAGCCGATGTTCACGACGTTCGTTGGTCTCTCGCCTTTGTGAAGAGTCCACTTGCATAGGAACATCCTCGGCCTCTCGTGGCGTCTTGTGAGCGGGTTCCCTAGAAGGAAAAGCAAGGTTGGTTACCCGGTTTACAGCTGCCCATTTTTCCTGTCTGTGTTCCGTCAAGCAGGTATCGATAAGCACACAGTGATGGAGAAACAGTTCAACATCCCATGGAGATTCGTCACGAGCTAACTCGTCCTTGATGGTACCGGACAGACCCTTTCTGAACACTGACAATAGCGCATTATTTCCCCAGTCGGTGTCTACCACTAACCTTTTGAACTCAGTGGCGTATTCGATGACAGACCGCTTTCCCTGACGTAAGAAAAGCAGAGCCGATTCAGCGGTAGCACGGCGATTAGGATCATAAAACATTTGCGCCATTGCTGATAAAAAGCGGAGAAAAAGAGGTAGGCAAAAAGCACTCAACTCACTAGATAATATACAAATATAACAAGAGTATTTTTATTAATAGATCAATCAGTGCAAAATTTCATAAAAACATTTAAAAACATGACACTCACTCCAAGGACCTGATGTGATAACGCTGGAATAAATGCAAGGCTGGCACATCAATACAAAAGACAAATCACAAGTACTGAATACAGCAATATAAGTCCATACAAAGCCCAGCACTGTGCATCCACCTAAGACCCAAAGTAATAGGCCTAAGCCGAACAGAAGGATATACACATACCAGCAAAGGAATAATAATCCAAAAAGGTCCGTGGAAGATATCACCTAAATAAAGGCATAATTAAAGACCAGATAGGAGTGTCAGAAAAAAGAGACACCAACCGACGCGTGTCGCTCAAGAGAGCTTCATCAGGGGAGGGTAGTAAAACAAGAGAATAGCACACATATATATACAAGCACATGTGATCATAAATCAAATACCGGTGTGGCAGTGAACGGAGCTGTGTGTTCGGCGTCCGGAAGTGGAAGGTGACAGGAAGTAAGCTGTGGTGCAATCACAAAATTCTTCCCCACCATCCACGAATTTACAGACGCAAATGCGCATGCGCGGACATCCAGGCAGAGCGCAACCATCTAAGAAGTCCTCCTAGGGACTCAAGAACATAGGACGCAAATGCGCATGCGCGGCGGCCGCCATGCAGTCGGCGAAATATCACAATGCGCATGCGTCCCAAGCACACAACGCGATCTGCTTAGGGAGGACGTCCAAGTGTAAACATACAGGGTTGCTGGAAGCATTTGTAATAAAGCACATAGGCAATCATGGCTAGTTACTCGCAACCAATTGGATGGTTATAAATGGTCATATCAAATTTCAGTTCAATGTAAGTAGAAAGTATAAAAGTATGTATTGATGAAGCATTAGTATTCATAAGGAACAGAGACCAGGGATAAGCACAAGGTTGCTATCATATACCAAAAGGCGTCAATAAAGAATGGAGGCATCAGAAGATCAGAGGACAATTGGTCAAACATAACAAATCACATATTTTCTCAGAGGGCAGAGACTTGTACATTGAGTGCAACATAATAGTGGCTAAGGTCAGTCACTACCCTCCCCTGAATGCATAGGCAAGCAGAGCGACGCATAAAGAAGGACCAATAATACAGCTGTCATAACAAAGAGTATAGATGTAAATATAAAGTCCTCTAGTAAATATACAAGGAAGATGATAACCAAATAATATGCCAAGTAAGCTCAAAAGGACAAAAAGTCATATGATTAGTATGACTAAAAAGTCATAAAGGCCAGTAACAAGTCCCTAGATGGCCCAAAAAAAAAAAAAAAAAAAAAAAAGGGGAGGAAGAAGAAATCCAACTGGAATCCAGATGTAGAGAGGACCAACACTTGTCGAAAATCAGCAATCCGAATGTTCAATTGAAGCCAGAGAGCGGAGGCAACAGAGGGTACTTCGTTTCATATTCACATGGGGGACGCCAAGGAGCTCAGGAAAAGGATAGAACAAGTCCAGAGACCTGGGGACAAACATGTAAGATATCAGACACAATGGACAAACCAAGGATGGCCATCGGGGTGAATAGGAAAAACCATATTCACCCAAGGAACCCAGTAAAGAGCAACTCTTCATTTAGGCCTGCTGGGGAGACCGAGTTTAGACACCAAATCCACCGTGATTCCAGTTGTAAGAGCCGTTT
The DNA here is from genome assembly GCF_048569485.1 of Anomaloglossus baeobatrachus. Taxonomy (NCBI): domain Eukaryota; kingdom Metazoa; phylum Chordata; class Amphibia; order Anura; family Aromobatidae; genus Anomaloglossus; species Anomaloglossus baeobatrachus. The sequence goes on from NC_134362.1 coordinate 896,822, forward strand.
GGTGAGATCACCACCCCTGATGTTAGGTTTAAGGCGTTCCAAGCCCGCCACCCGCAGGCCTCTAGGGTTACCCCCATGATGAACTAAAAAATGAGATGCCACCGAAGTGAGCTTCTTACCTTTCCGTTGGTCGCCAGCAGCCAAGTTGATAGTTGATATATGCTTCTGTATCCTTTTCCTGAGCTCCTGGGTAGTTTCCCCTACATAGAGCCTGTTGCAGGGGCAAATGATTACATAAATGACACAGGAGGTTTTACAGTTGACAAACCCCTTCAATCTATGCTGACTACCCTCCGTGGGGTGTGCAAAACTGTCACGTATCGGCCGCATAAAAGGGCAAATGTTGCAGTCCCCACAGGGGTAGGAGCCATTACCAATGGAGCCATGTCCCAGGCGGTACGTAGGCCTAACAAAATGGCTACTCACCAATTTGTCACTGAGACTTGGCGCCCTTTTGGCTGTAATAAGGGGTTTGTCACCAATCAAATCGGAGATCCTTGGATTAATTTTTAGAATCTTCCAATGGCCCGATATTATCCTGCCGAATCCCTCCCACTGATTGTGGAAATTGGTAGTCAACCGAATCTGATGATCCTCAGAACGCGTTTTCCGTGCCAGCAGGGAGTCTTGAGTCTGCAAACTGGCTCGCTTAAGTGCTTTAGATAAGGGTTTTTTTGGGTACCCCCTTTGTGTAAACCGTCTAGTGAGATCCTCGGCCTGCGTCTGGAAGTCAACATCATCCGTACAATTTCTTCTGACCCTAAGATACTGACCAACAGGTATTCCAAGTTTAAGATGATGAGGATGAAAGCTGGAAAAATGTAAAAGTCCATTGATGGCAGTGGGCTTACGGTAAAGGTTGGTATGCAGGTGATGATCTACCACCGATAAAGACAAATCCAAGAAAGCACCGCCTGTGTTGGAAATACAAGAGGTCAAAAAGATATTCAAAGAGTTATCATTCAGAAATGCAATGAAGTTCTTGCAATCCAATTCAGATCCTTTCCACAGAAACATAATATCATCAATGAACCTGAACCAGCCAAGGACATTGGTGTTAAAGAAGTCAGACGGATAAACAATCCTCTCCTCCCACCACCCAAGAAAGAGATTCGCCACCGAAGGTGCACAACGGGCACCCATGGCCACGCCAGAGACTTGCCGGAAAAAGGCCCCATCAAAGGTGAAGTAGTTGTGTGAGAGCACAAATTTCAAAAGGTCAATAAGAAAAGAATCATGATACCTATCCGTGACATCCCTTTTGCATAGAAAATACCCCACTGCCTCAAGACAGTCTTGATGAGAGATGTTGGAATAAAGGGATTCCACATCACAAGTGACAATTAAAGTGCCCTCAGGGAGGAAAATGTCCTTGATGTTAGTAATGAAGTGAGTGGAATCCCTTATGTAAGAAGACACAGACTGAACTAGGGGTTGCAAAAAGAATTCAAGATAAGAACATGCCTTCTCACATAAGCTACCCATACCTGCAACAATTGGGCGACCCGGTGGCTGGTGCAGATTCTTATGAACCTTGGGCAATAGATAGAATGTTGCCACAATAGGTTTCGGCACCCAAATGAAATTCTTCTCTTTTTTCGTGATGATGTTCAGGTCCAGAGCCGATCCAAGTAGATGGTCCAATTTGTTCAGAAAGATGGACGTGGGATCCGAAGGCAGCCTAGAGTAGAAGTGTGGGTTCAGGAGTTGTCGCTTAGCTTCGTTAGTATACATATCAATAGGCCAAAGTACAACATTCCCCCCTTTGTCAGCTTCTTTGATAACAAAGGCTTTGTTGTCTCTTAGTTCCCTGATGGCCCGTTTTTCTCCAGAGCTTAGGTTGTCACCAAAGCAAGGTTTATCAGGGAGCTGCATAATGTCTGCCTTGGTTAATTCAAAAAAGAGATTTACAGATGGAATCATAGAAAGGGGGGGTGCAGCAAGCGACTTGTTCCTGAGCGGACATATAGGCCTACCTGTAGAGGATTCGGATTCGCTAAGCAGATCAAGAAGATCCTGAAACACCTGTCGATCACTATCATTGAGAGAGTCAAATATGGCGGGTCTCCTATGTATGGCACGGAAGAGGAGTCTCCTACAAAATAAATATACATCCTTGATAAGTGTAAATTTATCAACAGTGTTGGTAGGAGAAAAAGTAAGTCCCCTTTCCAATACCTTTTGTTGTTCAGTGGAGAGAACATGATCCGAGAGGTTAATTACCTGTAGGGTCCCTGCAATAGCGGGAAGATCAGTTGTTGCCGGATCCAGTGTAGCATCAAGTGGAGAGGAGACATTTACTTGCGTCGGGAGGACCCCTTGTTGGCATCCCTCCATACCGCATTCCTGTAACCCATTCCCGGTCTTTTTGGGTTTCTTCTGACCCCTCCTGGTGCGACGTCGCCGTCGCTGTTTTCGGACGCTAAAAAATCGCTATCACTAGTACTATCCCCATTTCGGGTACTAAAGGACCCACCTGCAGGCATGGCGACCCTAGTGTTCCCCCTATGTCTCCATCTAAACATCGTCTGGGTAGAAAAATCATTTCTGTCTCTACTGAACTTCTTTTTTTTGCCCTCAATAATATTACGTTCATATTTATCCAGATCGGCCCCCAACCGTTCCTGAAAGGGCTCAACAAGATTGTCTTTGTCAAACCCAGATAATTTGGACTCAAGCAACCTAATGTTAGCCCTGGTACTGGCAAGTAGGGTCTTATCATGTTCAATCAACATAGAAATAAGAATTTTGGAACATTGCAATAAGCCCTTCTCCCAAGTTGCTTTAAATTCACCTTGTGCTTCCCAAGCCGGGAAAATCTGTACCCTAAGGCCACGGGGAACAATCCCAGTCCTAGAGTATTCCTCCAGACTCCTGATGTTCCACCAGAGCCTGATGCCCAATTTTTGAGCAGAGGTAATCTCTTTAGACAATACAGAAAAATCATCATCAACAGGTCCAGCCACCTGTGTATTATTAAAGATGTTAGCTGATTCATTCTGCCACGAGGCTTCACGGGCATCCCAAGATGATGCCATAACCCAGTAGAGCACACAGTCAAGCACCACCAAAAACCGGAAGGCGTATAAAACCAAATACCAAAGCAATTATGATGGTCGTTATAATAAACGAGCGTGCCAGCCCTAGAAAAGACCGAAGTCAATAATCAAGGAACAAGACAAGAGACAGAGCCGCACAGCTAAGATACCAGAAGAAAATAACAATAAAGTGAGGGTGCAGCCCTACCAAGCAATGTGTAAGCGGAGAAAAAGAGGTAGGCAAAAAGCACTCAACTCACTAGATAATATACAAATATAACAAGAGTATTTTTATTAATAGATCAATCAGTGCAAAATTTCATAAAAACATTTAAAAACATGACACTCACTCCAAGGACCTGATGTGATAACGCTGGAATAAATGCAAGGCTGGCACATCAATACAAAAGACAAATCACAAGTACTGAATACAGCAATATAAGTCCATACAAAGCCCAGCACTGTGCATCCACCTAAGACCCAAAGTAATAGGCCTAAGCCGAACAGAAGGATATACACATACCAGCAAAGGAATAATAATCCAAAAAGGTCCGTGGAAGATATCACCTAAATAAAGGCATAATTAAAGACCAGATAGGAGTGTCAGAAAAAAGAGACACCACCCGACGCGTGTCGCTCAAGAGAGCTTCATCAGGGGAGGGTAGTAAAACAAGAGAATAGCACACATATATATACAAGCACATGTGATCATAAATCAAATACCGGTGTGGCAGTGAACGGAGCTGTGTGTTCGGCGTCCGGAAGTGGAAGGTGACAGGAAGTAAGCTGTGGTGCAATCACAAAATTCTTCCCCACCATCCACGAATTTACAGACGCAAATTTACCCTCCCCTGATGAAGCTCTCTTGAGCGACACGCGTCGGGTGGTGTCTCTTTTTTCTGACACTCCTATCTGGTCTTTAATTATGCCTTTATTTAGGTGATATCTTCCACGGACCTTTTTGGATTATTATTCCTTTGCTGGTATGTGTATATCCTTCTGTTCGGCTTAGGCCTATTACTTTGGGTCTTAGGTGGATGCACAGTGCTGGGCTTTGTATGGACTTATATTGCTGTATTCAGTACTTGTGATTTGTCTTTTGTATTGATGTGCCAGCCTTGCATTTATTCCAGCGTTATCACATCAGGTCCTTGGAGTGAGTGTCATGTTTTTAAATGTTTTTATGAAATTTTGCACTGATTGATCTATTAATAAAAATACTCTTGTTATATTTGTATATTATCTAGTGAGTTGAGTGCTTTTTGCCTACCTCTTTTTCTCCGCTTACACATTGCTTGGTAGGGCTGCACCCTCACTTTATTGTTATTTTCTTCTGGTATCTTAGCTGTGCGGCTCTGTCTCTTGTCTTGTTCCTTGATTATTGACTTCGGTCTTTTCTAGGGCTGGCACGCTCGTTTATTATAACGACCATCATAATTGCTTTGGTATTTGGTTTTATACGCCTTCCGGTTTTTGGTGGTGCTTGACTGTGTGCTCTACTGGGTTATGGCATCATCTTGGGATGCCCGTGAAGCCTCGTGGCAGAATGAATCAGCTAACATCTTTAATAATACACAGGTGGCTGGACCTGTTGATGATGATTTTTCTGTATTGTCTAAAGAGATTACCTCTGCTCAAAAATTGGGCATCAGGCTCTGGTGGAACATCAGGAGTCTGGAGGAATACTCTAGGACTGGGATTGTTCCCCGTGGCCTTAGGGTACAGATTTTCCCGGCTTGGGAAGCACAAGGTGAATTTAAAGCAACTTGGGAGAAGGGCTTATTGCAATGTTCCAAAATTCTTATTTCTATGTTGATTGAACATGATAAGACCCTACTTGCCAGTACCAGGGCTAACATTAGGTTGCTTGAGTCCAAATTATCTGGGTTTGACAAAGACAATCTTGTTGAGCCCTTTCAGGAACGGTTGGGGGCCGATCTGGATAAATATGAACGTAATATTATTGAGGGCAAAAAAAAGAAGTTCAGTAGAGACAGAAATGATTTTTCTACCCAGACGATGTTTAGATGGAGACATAGGGGGAACACTAGGGTCGCCATGCCTGCAGGTGGGTCCTTTAGTACCCGAAATGGGGATAGTACTAGTGATAGCGATTTTTTAGCGTCCGAAAACAGCGACGGCGACGTCGCACCAGGAGGGGTCAGAAGAAACCCAAAAAGACCGGGAATGGGTTACAGGAATGCGGTATGGAGGGATGCCAACAAGGGGTCCTCCCGACGCAAGTAAATGTCTCCTCTCCACTTGATGCTACACTGGATCCGGCAACAACTGATCTTCCCGCTATTGCAGGGACCCTACAGGTAATTAACCTCTCGGATCATGTTCTCTCCACTGAACAACAAAAGGTATTGGAAAGGGGACTTACTTTTTCTCCTACCAACACTGTTGATAAATTTACACTTATCAAGGATGTATATTTATTTTGTAGGAGACTCCTCTTCCGTGCCATACATAGGAGACCCGCCATATTTGACTCTCTCAATGATAGTGATCGACAGGTGTTTCAGGATCTTCTTGATCTGCTTAGCGAATCCGAATCCTCTACAGGTAGGCCTATATGTCCGCTCAGGAACAAGTCGCTTGCTGCACCCCCCCTTTCTATGATTCCATCTGTAAATCTCTTTTTTGAATTAACCAAGGCAGACATTATGCAGCTCCCTGATAAACCTTGCTTTGGTGACAACCTAAGCTCTGGAGAAAAACGGGCCATCAGGGAACTAAGAGACAACAAAGCCTTTGTTATCAAAGAAGCTGACAAAGGGGGGAATGTTGTACTTTGGCCTATTGATATGTATACTAACGAAGCTAAGCGACAACTCCTGAACCCACACTTCTACTCTAGGCTGCCTTCGGATCCCACGTCCATCTTTCTGAACAAATTGGACCATCTACTTGGATCGGCTCTGGACCTGAACATCATCACGAAAAAAGAGAAGAATTTCATTTGGGTGCCGAAACCTATTGTGGCAACATTCTATCTATTGCCCAAGGTTCATAAGAATCTGCACCAGCCACCGGGTCGCCCAATTGTTGCAGGTATGGGTAGCTTATGTGAGAAGGCATGTTCTTATCTTGAATTCTTTTTGCAACCCCTAGTTCAGTCTGTGTCTTCTTACATAAGGGATTCCACTCACTTCATTACTAACATCAAGGACATTTTCCTCCCTGAGGGCACTTTAATTGTCACTTGTGATGTGGAATCCCTTTATTCCAACATCTCTCATCAAGACTGTCTTGAGGCAGTGGGGTATTTTCTATGCAAAAGGGATGTCACGGATAGGTATCATGATTCTTTTCTTATTGACCTTTTGAAATTTGTGCTCTCACACAACTACTTCACCTTTGATGGGGCCTTTTTCCGGCAAGTCTCTGGCGTGGCCATGGGTGCCCGTTGTGCACCTTCGGTGGCGAATCTCTTTCTTGGGTGGTGGGAGGAGAGGATTGTTTATCCGTCTGACTTCTTTAACACCAATGTCCTTGGCTGGTTCAGGTTCATTGATGATATTATGTTTCTGTGGAAAGGATCTGAATTGGATTGCAAGAACTTCATTGCATTTCTGAATGATAACTCTTTGAATATCTTTTTGACCTCTTGTATTTCCAACACAGGCGGTGCTTTCTTGGATTTGTCTTTATCGGTGGTAGATCATCACCTGCATACCAACCTTTACCGTAAGCCCACTGCCATCAATGGACTTTTACATTTTTCCAGCTTTCATCCTCATCATCTTAAACTTGGAATACCTGTTGGTCAGTATCTTAGGGTCAGAAGAAATTGTACGGATGATGTTGACTTCCAGACGCAGGCCGAGGATCTCACTAGACGGTTTACACAAAGGGGGTACCCAAAAAAACCCTTATCTAAAGCACTTAAGCGAGCCAGTTTGCAGACTCAAGACTCCCTGCTGGCACGGAAAACGCGTTCTGAGGATCATCAGATTCGGTTGACTACCAATTTCCACAATCAGTGGGAGGGATTCGGCAGGATAATATCGGGCCATTGGAAGATTCTAAAAATTGATCCAAGGATCTCCGATTTGATTGGTGACAAACCCCTTATTACAGCCAAAAGGGCGCCAAGTCTCAGTGACAAATTGGTGAGTAGCCATTTTGTTAGGCCTACGTACCGCCTGGGACATGGCTCCATTGGTAATGGCTCCTACCCCTGTGGGGACTGCAACATTTGCCCTTTTATGCGGCCGATACGTGACAGTTTTGCACACCCCACGGAGGGTAGTCAGCATAGATTGAAGGGGTTTGTCAACTGTAAAACCTCCTGTGTCATTTATGTAATCATTTGCCCCTGCAACAGGCTCTATGTAGGGGAAACTACCCAGGAGCTCAGGAAAAGGATACAGAAGCATATATCAACTATCAACTTGGCTGCTGGCGACCAACGGAAAGGTAAGAAGCTCACTTCGGTGGCATCTCATTTTTTAGTTCATCATGGGGGTAACCCTAGAGGCCTGCGGGTGGCGGGCTTGGAACGCCTTAAACCTAACATCAGGGGTGGTGATCTCACCAAACGGCTCTTACAACTGGAATCACGGTGGATTTGGTGTCTAAACTCGGTCTCCCCAGCAGGCCTAAATGAAGAGTTGCTCTTTACTGGGTTCCTTGGGTGAATATGGTTTTTCCTATTCACCCCGATGGCCATCCTTGGTTTGTCCATTGTGTCTGATATCTTACATGTTTGTCCCCAGGTCTCTGGACTTGTTCTATCCTTTTCCTGAGCTCCTTGGCGTCCCCCATGTGAATATGAAACGAAGTACCCTCTGTTGCCTCCGCTCTCTGGCTTCAATTGAACATTCGGATTGCTGATTTTCGACAAGTGTTGGTCCTCTCTACATCTGGATTCCAGTTGGATTTCTTCTTCCTCCCCTTTTTTTTTTTTGGGCCATCTAGGGACTTGTTACTGGCCTTTATGACTTTTTAGTCATACTAATCATATGACTTTTTGTCCTTTTGAGCTTACTTGGCATATTATTTGGTTATCATCTTCCTTGTATATTTACTAGAGGACTTTATATTTACATCTATACTCTTTGTTATGACAGCTGTATTATTGGTCCTTCTTTATGCGTCGCTCTGCTTGCCTATGCATTCAGGGGAGGGTAGTGACTGACCTTAGCCACTATTATGTTGCACTCAATGTACAAGTCTCTGCCCTCTGAGAAAATATGTGATTTGTTATGTTTGACCAATTGTCCTCTGATCTTCTGATGCCTCCATTCTTTATTGACGCCTTTTGGTATATGATAGCAACCTTGTGCTTATCCCTGGTCTCTGTTCCTTATGAATACTAATGCTTCATCAATACATACTTTTATACTTTCTACTTACATTGAACTGAAATTTGATATGACCATTTATAACCATCCAATTGGTTGCGAGTAACTAGCCATGATTGCCTATGTGCTTTATTACAAATGCTTCCAGCAACCCTGTATGTTTACACTTGGACGTCCTCCCTAAGCAGATCGCGTTGTGTGCTTGGGACGCATGCGCATTGTGATATTTCGCCGACTGCATGGCGGCCGCCGCGCATGCGCATTTGCGTCCTATGTTCTTGAGTCCCTAGGAGGACTTCTTAGATGGTTGCGCTCTGCCTGGATGTCCGCGCATGCGCATTTGCGTCTGTAAATTCGTGGATGGTGGGGAAGAATTTTGTGATTGCACCACAGCTTACTTCCTGTCACCTTCCACTTCCGGACGCCGAACACACAGCTCCGTTCACTGCCACACCGGTATTTGATTTATGATCACATGTGCTTGTATATATATGTGTGCTATTCTCTTGTTTTACTACCCTCCCCTGATGAAGCTCTCTTGAGCGACACGCGTCGGGTGGTGTCTCTTTTTTCTGACACTCCTATCTGGTCTTTAATTATGCCTTTATTTAGGTGATATCTTCCACGGACCTTTTTGGATTATTATTCCTTTGCTGGTATGTGTATATCCTTCTGTTCGGCTTAGGCCTATTACTTTGGGTCTTAGGTGGATGCACAGTGCTGGGCTTTGTATGGACTTATATTGCTGTATTCAGTACTTGTGATTTGTCTTTTGTATTGATGTGCCAGCCTTGCATTTATTCCAGCGTTATCACATCAGGTCCTTGGAGTGAGTGTCATGTTTTTAAATGTTTTTATGAAATTTTGCACTGATTGATCTATTAATAAAAATACTCTTGTTATATTTGTATATTATCTAGTGAGTTGAGTGCTTTTTGCCTACCTCTTTTTCTCCGCTTACACATTGCTTGGTAGGGCTGCACCCTCACTTTATTGTTATTTTCTTCTGGTATCTTAGCTGTGCGGCTCTGTCTCTTGTCTTATTGCTGATAAAAAGTCATCCAGGTTATCTAAACGGATATCACGATTCTCAATCATAGGATTAGCCCAAGCCAGTGCTCGTGAGGTTAACAACATGATTATACATAACACTTTTGACCGGTCAGACCGGTAATAATCAGCATGTACATAAAAAAAAAAAAAAAACAGTATACACTGATTAACAAACCCACGGAACTGACTTCGATCGCCACCGAAACGAAATGGAGGTAACCTAGGCATACCGGTAGTTGATACGGATGTAGTTGGGGTGGATTCCTGAGCCTTCACTCTGGCTTGCAACTCCTGAATAGCTGGACCCAGTACCTGATGATTGTGGCCCAGCTGTACCTCCACGTCTAAGCTTAGTTTGCACCGCCTCCATCTCTTGCTGCAAGGAGTTAATCATGGAGAAAAGTTGATCTACTCGTGTCTCCATCATTGCCCCAGCGAAATCCTCTTAGTTGGCTTGAGTATAATGTAATACTATTGTATGAACTGAGGATTTCGATTGCGTTAGGGCAATGACAACCAGAGACGGGTTCTTGGTGCAAAGAAGTTTTATAATATGCAACCAACAATATGTACACAGAACAGAACAAACACAGTATATACCTGCCAGGTTCAGAGCAAAGGGGAATTCCCGGGACCGCGCACCGGACTCCCCCAGGGAGGCCACCAGGAGCGAACACCTATACAGGGGCTGTCTGGCGATCACCCCAGAAGGCCTAAATGCGCAGCAGCCGGGACACGAAAGTGCAACAGGTATAGTCCAAAAATGTCCGTACGTGATGTGAGTCCTAGGGTGGATATGAAACGGAAGGAACCAGGCAGAAGTGCCAACCAGAGACGGCAGACGGAGTTCGGGACCAGCGAGGGCACAGCTTGATGAGACCAGATGAAGTCCAGAGTCGGTGTCGGGTGTTTCAACAGGATCCAAAATAGCAATCAGGAACCAAGAGCAGCAGGGCAGGAGTAGACAGGAAGCAGTATACTCAAGCAACTAGACTAAGCTTAGGGGCGGGCTTTTAAACAGATGAACAGGAAGTAGGGCAACAGAACAAAAAACTCCATGTTAACAAAGGGCAAGATCCTTCAGAAGCAAACTGGAAATCCCGGAACTTTGACAGCTACAGTGTATGGTGTATGACGTAATGTGCTGTATGTTATGATGTATGCTGTAGTTTATCTTGTAGCACACTGTGTAATGTATGATATGGTGTATGCTGCAATGTATGATATGGGGTATGCTGTATTTTATATTCTAGCACGTGCTGTGATGTATGATATGGGGTATTCTACAGTGTATGGTGTAGCACATGGTGTGCTGTATGATATGGTGTATACTACAGTGTATGATATGAGGTATGCGGCAGTGTATGATATGGGGTATGCTGCAATCTATGATATGGGGTATTCTGCAGTGTATGTTATGGTGTATACTGCAGTGTATCCTATGGGGTGTGCTGCAATGCACTGTATGTTATGGGGTATGCTGCAGTCTATGATATGGGAAATTCTGCAGTGTTTCAAATGGGCTATGCTGCAGTGTATGATATGGGCTATGCTGCAGTGTATGATATGGGGTATGCTGCAGTGTCTGGTATGCAGTATTCTGCAGTGTATGATATGGGGTATGCTGCAGTGTATGGTATGCAGTATTCTGCAGTGTATATATGGGCTATGCTGCAGTGTATGATATTAGGTATGCTGCAGTGTATATGTTGTGTGCTGCAGTGTATGATATGGGGTATGCTGCAGTGTACATACCGTGTGCTGCAGTGTATATATGGGCTATGCTGCAGAGTATGATATTAGGTATGCTGCAGTGTATGATATGGGGTATGCTGCAGTGTATGGTATACAGTATGCTGCAGTGTATGATATGGGGTATGCTGCAGTGCATGATATGTGGTGTGCTGCAGTATTTGATATGGGGTATGCTGCAGTGTTTGATATAGGGTATGCTGCAGTGTTTGATATATGGGGTATGCTGTGTGACGCCCTGGCCTATCAGGTCGTCACAGGGTATTGTGCAATCTGCCCTTATGTACAGTATCCACCTCCTCCTTGGTTAAGGGTCCTTGACCAATTGGTGTTGCCAAGAACAAGCTAATCAAAATCCTAGGAACACTCTGCACCTTACCCACCAGACCCTATTCCACTCACACGCCTGAGTGGAATAGGGTCGCCCACTTGGGGGGTTGGTAAAGGGGGGTCAGGAGTGTCAGGAGCAGACAGTGTAGTGTTGGAGGTGAAAGTGAGAGGAAGTCAGGATCTGGGCTCCTGGGAACTACTAGGTGGCAGACGTTGGTCTGGGCCTGGTAGGAGCTGGACCCCGGTCGCAGGGGGATCGTGACAAGGGGCGCGTACTGTCGAGGAGGACAGCCGGCGGCCTTGTGCCATCACCGGGCAGGGGCCAGGGCACGACGGGGTACGTGGACCCTAGGTCAGGGAGTAGCTTCAGGCATCCTGACAATTTCCCCAACGAGGACGGAGCCTTCAAGATCCATTCTCCACCCGCTCCAAAATCGGGGTACTAGCGTAACGAGTGGGATAGGACTTTCCACACCTACGGTCCAGAAAATCCCAAGCGTGGACCCTGAGAGCAAGCTCACCCAGTTAGCCACACTGGGGAGTGGGACCTGTTTAGTTCTACACTAAAGGGACTGACTAGAAGACAAGGTGCCAAGGCAAAGGTCACAGACTAACAGGCAACACCAACGGGCACGGAATCCAGGTGTGCTCCCTCCCAGCGGCAGCGGTGTCCAGAACTTTGGTTTACCACAGTTGTCGGTGTCAGCGTTATTGGACTGAGGGAGTACACAAGTGACCCCTTACCGTCCCAACGGCACAACCCTATCCACATCACCGAGTCCCGGGGCATCCCCCCTACCCGTGGAGGGGTTAAACACCTAGCTGTCCAAACCATCGCCACCGGGTACTCCCAATTGCAGCGGTGGTACTCCACCTTACCACACCCCATGGGTGGCGTCACAAACTTTCCACACCATCCCCTGTAATTACCCCCTTTATTTGAGAGTCCGCACAACCCCCGGGTCTGGAGACCCCTTGAACCACGGCGGATCCAGATCCGAGCAGCACGGTGGCGGCACACCCTCAAAAACGTTGGCATCACGAACAGGATACGAGCAGGACCAACTTACCTGGGTAACGTGCGCCTTGAAGACCGAAAACCGTGAGTCAAGATCCCTTTTCCCACAAATTCCGCCATCTTTTCGCGCCAAAACACCATCTTACCCGCGAAAGCGCGCGAAGCAGAAGCCCCGCCCTTCGTCCTGAGTGTGAAACTAACTGGAACCGGAAGTTCCCAGAGGGCCACAGCACGCGAGAGAGTGCTGAGTGAAAACCAAGGAGGCGAGCAAAGATGTCGGTGCCAGACGATGGAAGTGTGGCAGCACTGCCTCCACCCGACTAGGGTAATGCCAGTGCGGCAGTGTGGAGACATGGACTGAGGCGGATTGGGTCTCAGTAGCCGCCATCTTTAAGAGACTGGGAGCTGCATTCGAGACCTGCACCGAAGCTGAGCTGAGGATGAGGTTCTACAGCTGCAAGCAATGGCCCCAAGATAGCATTAGGAATTACGCCTTAAAGTTGCAGGCCGCGCTGCGGACCCTGAGATTAACCAACGATATTGGAGAGCCAGAGGGGAACAAGATGCTAGTAGAGCAGTTCCTGCAAGGCTTAGGGGCACTGGAGGACCGCAAGAAGCTTCGGCTGTGGGCCCTGGAACATCCTGCTCTGGACTTTACTACTCTGAAAGAGCGGGCAATCAAAGCCCTGCAGCCCCCAGAGGTTCCTGATTCTCCACTCCCATCTTGGCAAGCTGGCACATCCCCGTTACAAGTGAAGCCCCCTGCCTTGGCACTGCCAGAGTCAGCTCCTTTAACAACGTCCGGGAGTGGAACGAGTGATTTGTCTGCCCAAGTACAGCAACTGAGTAACGACGTCGCAAGGATTCTGGAGGCCATGCAGCTCAAGTCAAAGACCACCCAGTCAAGGGAGATCCAGCTGGCCGACTGCCCAGAGGACGTCCCCTGGATGAGGAAGCGGACCCCGGCATATAAAGGACGAAGCAGTGACCGGTACGGACCACCTGTTTGTTATAAATGTAACAAATCTGGTCACTACGCAAGGAGCTTTCCTTTAAACGGGCAACCCCTGGGGTCAAGGGCCAATCCCCAGGAATAAACTCTCAAGGTCCAGTAGACTGGAGAGAGCAGTATGTGGGGGGACAGCCCATCGTTTCTATCACCCTGGATGGGATCCCGACCTCTGCGCTCCTTGATACTGGCTCCCAGGTAACGACTATGCCTTATGTACTATATAAGAAATTTTGGCTTGATGACAAACTCACCCCACCAGATGATGGCCTGACTATCTAAGCTGTCAACGGGTTACCTGTGACTCAAATTGGGTTCAAGGAGGTGACCATTAAGGTGGACCGGGTAGAATTGCCGAGGTAAGGCCTCGTAGTGGTATAAAACGACCCTACTGATCATAACCCTAAAATCAATTTTAGGTATAAATGTTTTTGCTTCAACAGCTGTCTGAGACTGCAGGAGGCGGGCGACAGAGGGTCCTGCAATGTGAGATCCGAGCTCTCCTGCAGCAGCAACAGGTAAATCTCTCTGGAGGTGAGATAGGTGGTGTACGAGTGATGGATGTGGCCCCTCTTGTAGTACCCCCACGAAGTGAAATTATTATATGGTACAGGGCAGCAATAGGCTCCCGAGGACAGGATTACCAGGCAGTGGTAGAGCCTCTACCCTCAGAGCATTGCCCCACTGTGTTCACGGCCAGAGGGGTAGTCGACGTCCGGAAGGGGAGGGTGCCCGTGCGAGTGTTGAATTGTGGGAAGGAGGAAGTCACACTACCCAGAAATGCCACCATAGCCAAGTTAATGCAGATGACATCCATGCAACAGGTTCCTCGAACCAGCCTAGTCAGTGTCCCAGTGACAGCCCCCAGGGACCGGTAGAGAAGTGGTGTCAGGAATTACACGTGGGCACCAACTCTACACCTGCACATCATAAACAAGGGGTCTACAGGGTTGTCAAGGAGTAAGAGCAGGTCTTTAGCAAACACCCATTGGATTTTGGGTGGATAAAAGGGGTACAACATCACATACCCACGGGCACTCACCCACCTATCAAGGAATCAAGCAGAGGTATAGGCCCATACCACCTGCCCATTACCAATGTGCATGAAAGAAGCAGGAGTGATCCGCGACAGTTGCAGTCCCTGGGCCGCCCCGCTGATACGTGTGAGAAAAAAAAAAAGATGGTACCATGAGAATGTGTGTGGACTACCGACAGATTAACAAAATCACACACAAGGACGCCAACTCCTTGCCCCGTATAGAGGAATCGTTAGCTGCCTTGAAGTCTGCTACTTACTTTTCTACCCTTAATCTCACCAGTGGATACTGGCAGGTAGCTGTTGCCGAGGAAGATCGGGAGAAAACCGCATTCGCTACCCCGATGGGCCTATGTGAGTTCAACAGCATACCATTCGGGCTGTGCAACGCACCGGGGACGTTCCAGAGGTTGATGGAGTGCTGTTTGGGTCAATGCAACTTCGAAACAGTCTTGCTATATCTGGACGACGTCATTGTCTACTCAAGATGTACGAAGCCCACCTGGAGCACCTGGCTGAGGTGTTTGACGCCTTGTCCAAATACAGGATGAAGCTCAGGCCATCCAAGTGCTACCTGAAGCCGAAGGTACAGTACTTAAGGCATGTAGTGAGTGCCGAAGGTGTGGCAGCGGACCCCGAGAAAATCACAGCCATTCAGAACTGGCCGAGGCCAACCACCGTCCGAGAAGTGCGGCAGTTCCTGGGCCTGATGGGGTACTACCGGAGGTTCGTCAAGGGGTACACCCAGATGGCAGCGCCCTTGCAGGACGTTCTGGTGGGTCAACCGATGCATGGCAAGCCCTTGGGACCTCCGTTCCAGCGGAGTAAGGAGCAAAAGATTCCTTTCAGCGGATGAAGTCTGTCCTGACCGGGGACGAAATCCTGGTGTACCCCGACTACGGTCTCCCGTTCATACTGTATACGGATGCCAGTAATGTGGGGCTCGGAGCTGTCCTGTCCCAGGTATAGAAGGGCAAGGAGAAAGTGATAGCCTATGCTAGACGGAAGCTGAGGCCTACAGAGAGGAACCCGGAGAATTATAGCTCCTTCAAGCTGGAGTTCCTGGCGCTAGTATGGGCCGTGACAGAAAGGTGCAAGCACTACCTTGCTGCTGCCAAGTTTACTGTATACACGGACAATAATCCATTGCCTCACCTGAATACAGCAAAGTGGGAGCCTTGGAACAGCGCTGGGTCGCAAGGTGGGCAAACTATGATTTTATTATAAGGTACAGGGCTGGTTGCAAGAACACCAACGCAGACGTGCTGTCCAGGATGCCCCATCTGTTCGATGATGGGAGGGATGATGATGACCTGGAAGAGGTTGAATTGCTGGCGTTCCGTCAGCCTCCGTCTGTGGAGCGGCCTCGACCATGTGCCCATCAGCAAGAAATGACCTGTTACCCATTGACAGGGACCCTGCAATTAAATTAGTCAAAGCGTTGCTGGCCAGAGCTGATGCCCGTCTTGAACCAGGTGCCCCAGAGGAGGCCAGAAAATTGTGGCAAGACCGGAGTCAGCTTTATCTTCACCAAGGCAAGCTATGCAGGAGCTTGACCAACCCGAAGACCCACGAGAGGATCTGCCAGATCATGGTACCCCGGGCGTATGTCCCAGTGGTGCCAGAAGCATACTATGATGGTGCCGGGCACTTTGGATGGAAGAAGTTGGAGCTGTTGCTGAGAAGTCGCTTCTACTGGATAGGAATGAGAGATTCCATAGAAGCCTGGTGTAGGAATTGCGGCCCTTGCGCCTTGAGAAGGCAGGATGGCACCAGTCAGCGAGCACCACTTCAGCCGATTGTCACCATCAGCCCCTGGAGATTGTGGCTCTGGACCACGTCAAGTTAACCCCCAGCAGACGTGGGTATTCGTATGCGCTTACGGTGGTCGACCATTACTCACTGTTCATGGTGGTGGTACCCGTTAAAGATTTGACTGCCTGCCCGGCGGCAAAAGCGTTCCAGGCACACATCTGTAGGCCGCATTGGTACCCTGATCGAGTCATTACGGATCAAGGCACAGCATTCGAGGCTGAAATCTTCCAGGAGTTCTGCAGTCTGTATGGGTGCAAGAAGATACGTACCACACCCTATCACACACAGACGAATGGGATGTGTGAGAAGATGAACCACCTGGTGATCAATCTGCTGAAAACACTTCATCTTGAGGAGCGGAACCAGTGGCCTGAAAAACTACCAAACCTGGTAGACATCTACAACAACATTCCGGTGGGATCCACCAAGTTTACCCCAGCTTACCTGATGAAAGATCGGCCTGGAAGGCTTCCAGTGGATTTGGAGATGGAGGTTGAATTGCCTGAAACCTACGCACTGGGAGAGGATTGGGACTCATGTCGCCAGATCCAGTACAAGTAGATTCACAAGTGCTTTGAAATGAGTTTGAATCAAACCCGGGAAAGGCAAGAGAGAAACTTTAACAAGCAAGCAAAAGCAACCCCCTTTGCACCTGGTGAGATTGTGTTAAAAAGGAAGAGAAAGCTGCACAAGCTAGATGATCAGTGGGAAAAAGAGCCATATGTGATACAGCCATCCAACTTTGATAACAAAAAGACCTGCCTAATCAGCACGGATCAAGGAAGGCCCACGGCTGCTGTATCCCGTGACCATCTGAAGAAGTGCCCAGAACCCTTAAGAGTGGTAGATGAACCTCAGCCCCAGCCTCAAGTGGTAGAAGGAAGGAAAAGAATGATCCATACCATTCTAGGTGATTTTCCCGAGGATTGGCCTATGCAGAATGGAGCAGTAATAGTCACTGTGTTAACATTCCCACAACCCGTGGTAGAACCAGAGCAGGAAAGGCTACTGACACTGCACTCACTCCAGCACCTAAAGTAAGTAGCGCCAGTATCCTTACCATGCACACATAGGGTCCTACCAGCTACAACCAACACTGAGGGCGAGGAACCTGTAGAGAGTGTTGCCATGCCACCAGAGGGGGATGAGGGTCCAGAGCTAAAGAGGTCGACCCGTGCCAAATTTGGTCAGCCTCCAAGAAGGTACAGAAAGAATGTTAAAAAAAAAAAAAAATACTAGTGGTTTAACAATACCATAGAACTGTTAGGTATCGGTGTTTTCGTTTGTTGTTTTTCATAGTTTATTATTTTCCATATATAAAATATTGGTAAATAAGTGCATAATCAATAAGGTTTTAAATGAACGAAGAAGTTGCCTAATTTGAAACAAGATTATTTACAGTGTGTACACCCGGTACATGGACTTTGTTGAATTTATATAGTTAAAAATGGACCATGGTCACAGGACTAGCGAGACCAACATGAACTTGTGTTATTGTACATAGTTTCACCTCCTATGCCCACCAGAGTCATCTAACACAACGCCTGAGACCTTAACCTGGTCATGGACCCACCATAGGTATGCAGCGGGTCGGGTTGTTTGGGTGGCGGGTTAACGGGATCCGGGACATTGGGACTGGACTGTCGTGGGTAGAGGCTGCAACGGAGCAGGTTGAGTCTCCGCTACCACTGAAACTGGTAGCGTCCCACCATTGAGGAGATGAACTCTTAAAAATGTTAAATAACGTTCAAGTGACAAGTCTCCCTGATGAGGGATGGATGTGTAAATAAAAATGTTCATTTTCAACCTTTTTCTACAGTTTGAAAAAAAAAAAATAAACCTCTGATGTCCTGTAGCTCGGGGACGAGCTACGTTTAACCAAGGGGGAATGTGACGCCCTGGCCTATCAGGTCGTCACAGGGTATTGTGCAATCTGCCCTTCTGTACAGTATCCACCTCCTCCTTGGTTAGGGGCCCTGACCAATTGGTGTTGCCAAGAACAAGCTAATCAAAATCCTAGGAACACTCTGCACCACACCCACCAGACACATCAGACCCTATTCCACTCACACGCCTGAGTGGAATAGGGTCGCCCACTTGGGGGGTTGGTAAAGGGGGGTCAGGAGTGTTAGGAGCAGACAGTGTAGTGTTGAAGGTGAAAATGAGAGTTCAGGAGCTGGGCTCCTTGGAACTACTAGGTGGCAGACGTTGGTCTGGGCCTGGTAGGAGCTGGACCTCGGTCGCAGGGGGATCATGACTGGGCGCGGACTGTCGAGGAGGACAGTCAGCAGCCTTGTGCCATCACCGGGCAGGTGCCAGGGCACGACGGGGGTACGTGGACCCTAGGTCAGGGAGTAGCTTCAGGCGTCCTGACAATTTACCCGACGAGGACGGAGCCTTCAAGATCCGTTCTCCACCCACTCCAAAAATCGGGGTACTAGCGCAACGAGGGGGATAGGACTTTCCACACATACGGTCCAGAAAATCCCAAGCGTGAACCTTGAGAGCAAGCTCACCCAGTTAGCCATAGTGGGGAGCGGGACCTGTTTAGTTCTACATTAAAGGGACCGACTAGAAGACAAGGTGCCAAGGCAAAGGTCACAGACTAACAGGCAACACGAACGGGCATGGGATCCAGCCGTGCTCCCTCCCAGCGGCAGCGGTGTCAAGAACTTTGGTTTACCACAGTTGTCGGTGTTATGCCGGCGTCACACGGTATGATATATCCAGCGATATGTCATCGGGGGTCGTTAGTGATGCACATCCGGCATCGTCAGAGATATCGTACTGTGTGACACCTCCGAATGACTGAACGAGCAAAAATACTTACCTTATCGTTGCTCGTTGACACGTCCATTTTTAAAATGTCGGTCCTCCTTCTGTGCTCCGGTTGTTCATCTTTCCCGTGGCAGCACACATCGCTCTGTGTGACACCTCGGGAATGACGAACGCAGCTTACCTGCGTCCCGCCGGCAATGCGGAAGGAAGGAGGTGGGTGGGATGTTACGTCCCACTCATCTCCGCTTCTATTGGCCGGTTGCCGTGGGACATCGCTGTGAAGTCGAACGTCCCTCCCCCTTCAGGATGTTCACCGCCCACAGCGATGTCGCCCGGGAGGAAAGTGCGTGTGACAGGGGGTTAACGACTTTGTGTGCCACGGGCAACTAATTGCCCGTGACGCACAAACAACGGGGGCGGGTACGATCGCTCATGCGATCGCACAATAGATCGTCCCGTGTGACTCCGGCATTAGCGTTATTGGACTGAGTACACAAGTGACCCCATACCGTCCCAACGGCACAACCCTATCCACATTACCGAGTCCCAGGGCATCCCCCCTACCTGTGGAGGGGTTAAACACCTAGCTGTCCACACCATCGCCACCAGGTACTCCCAATTGCAGCGGTGGTACTCCACCTTACCACACACCACGGGTGGTGTCACGAACTTTCCACACCATCCCCTGTAAATAGCCCTTTATTTGAGAGGCCGCAAGACCCCCGGGTCCGGAGACCCCTCGAGCCACGGCGGATCCAGATCCGAGCAGCCGGCTGTTGGCACGGGGGCGGCACATGCTGCAGTGTAGGATATGGGTTATGCTGCAGTGTAGGATATGGGTTATGCTACAGTGTAGGATATGGGGTATGCTGCAGTGTAGGATATGGGGTATGCTGCAGTGAGTGATATGGATTACGCTGCAGTGTACGATATGGGTTATGCTGCAGTGTACGATATGGGTTATGCTGCAGTGAGTGATATGGAGTATGCTACAGTGTTTTATATGGGTTATGCTGCAGTGTAGGATATGGGTTATGCTGCAGTGTAGGATATGGGTTATGCTGCAGTGTACAATATGTGTTATGCTGCAGTGAGTGATATGGGTTATGCTGCAGTGTAGTATATGGGGTATGCTGCAGTGTACAATATGCCTTTAGCTGCAGTGAGTGATATGGGTTATGCTGCAGTGTAGTACATGGGGTATGCTGCAGTGTACAATATGCGTTATGCTGCAGTGTAGGATATGGGTTATGCTGCAGTGTAGGATATGGGGTATGCTGCAGTGTAGGATATGGGGTATGCTGCAGTGAGTGATATGGATTATGCTGCAGTGTAGGATATGGGGTATGCTGCAGTGTAGGATATGGGTTATGGTGTAGGATATGGGTTATGCTGCAGTGTAGGATATGGGTTATGCTGCAGTGTAGGATATGGGTTATGCTGTAGTGTAGGATATGGGTTATGCTGTAGTGTAGGATATGGGTTATGCTGCAGTGTAGGATATGGGTTCTGCTGTAGTGTAGGATATGGGGTATGCTGCAGTGTAGGATATGGGGTATGCTGCAGTGTACAATATGCCTTTAGCTGCAGTGAGTGATATGGATTATGCTGCAGTGTAGTACATGGGGTATGCTGCAGTGTACAATATGCGTTATGCTGCAGTGTAGGATATGGGTTATGCTGCAGTGTAGGATATGGGGTATGCTGCAGTGTAGGATATGGGGTATGCTGCAGTGAGTGATATGGATTATGCTGCAGTGTAGGATATGGGGTATGCTGCAGTGTAGGATATGGGTTATGGTGTAGGATATGGGTTATGCTGCAGTGTAGGATATGGGTTATGCTGCAGTGTAGGATATGGGTTATGCTGTAGTGTAGGATATGGGTTATGCTGTAGTGTAGGATATGGGTTATGCTGCAGTGTAGGATATGGGTTCTGCTGTAGTGTAGGATATGGGGTATGCTGCAGTGTAGGATATGGGGTATGCTGCAGCATAAGATAGGGGTTATGCTGCAGTGTGTAATATGTGGTATGTTGCAGTGAAGAATATGGGTTATGCTGCAGTGTAGGATATCGGTTATGCTGTAGTGTAGGATGTGGGGTATGCTGCCGTATAGGATATGGGTTATGCTGCCGTGTAGGATATGGGGTATGCTGCAGTGTGTAATATGGGTTATGCTGTAGTGTATATTATGGGGTATGCTGTAGTGTAGGATATGGGTTATGCTGCAGTGAGTGATATGGGTTATGCTGCAGTGAGTGATATGGGTTATGCTGCAGTGTGTGATATGGGTTATGCTGCAGTGTAGGATATGGGTTATGCTGCAGTGTAGGATATGGGTTATGCTGCAGTGTAGGATATGGGTTATGCTGCAGTGTAGGATATGGGGTATGCTGCAGTGTAGGATATGGGTTATGCTGCAGTGAGTGATATGGGTTATGCTGTAGTGTAGGATATGGGTTATGCTGTAGTGTAGGATATGGGTTATGCTGTAGTGTACGATATGGGGTATGCTGCAGTATAGGACATGGGGTATGCTGCAGTGTAGGATATGGGGTATGCTGCAGTGTGTAATATGGGTTATGCTGTAGTGTATATTATGGGGTATGCTGTAGTGTAGGATATGGGTTATGCTGCAGTGAGTGATATGGGTTATGCTGCAGTGAGTGATATGGGTTATGCTGCAGTGTGTGATATGGGTTATGCTGCAGTGTAGGATATGGGTTATGCTGCAGTGTAGGATATGGGTTATGCTGCAGTGTAGGATATGGGTTATGCTGCAGTGTAGGATATGGGGTATGCTGCAGTGTAGGATATGGGTTATGCTGCAGTGAGTGATATGGGTTATGCTGTAGTGTAGGATATGGGTTATGCTGTAGTGTAGGATATGGGTTATGCTGTAGTGTACGATATGGGGTATGCTGCAGTATAGGACATGGGGTATGCTGCAGTGTAGGATATGGGGTATGCTGCAGTGTGTAATATGGGTTATGCTGTAGTGTATATTATGGGGTATGCTGTAGTGTAGGATATGGGTTATGCTGCAGTGACTGATATGGGTTATGCTGCAGTGAGTGATATGGGTTATGCTGCAGTGAGAGATATGGGGTATGCTGCAGTGTATATTATGGGGTATGCTGCAGTGTAGGATATGGGGTATGCTGCAGTGTAGGATATGGGTTATGTTGTAGTGTAGGATATGGGTTATGCTGCAGTGTAGGATATGGGTTCTGCTGTAGTGTAGGATATGGGGTATGCTGCAGTGTAGGATATGGGGTATGCTGCAGCATAAGATAGGGGTTATGCTGCAGTGTGTAATATGTGGTATGTTGCAGTGAAGAATATGGGTTATGCTGCAGTGTAGGATATCGGTTATGCTGTAGTGTAGGGTATGCTGTAGTGTATATTATGGGGTATGCTGCAGTGTAGGATATGGGTTATGCTGCAGTGTATATTATGGGGTATGCTGCAGTGTAGGATATGGGGTATGCTGCAGTGTAGGATATGGGGTATGCTGCAGTGTAGGCTATGGGGTATGCTGCAGTGTAGGATATGGGGTATGCTGCAGTGTATATTATGGGTTATGCTGCAGTGTATATTATGGGTTATGCTGTAGTGTATATTATGGGGTATGCTGCAGTGTAGGATATGGGGTATGCTGCAGTGTAGGATATGGGTTATGCTGCAGTGTATATTATGGGGTATGCTGCAGTGTAGGCTATGGGGTAAGCTGCAGTGTAGGCTATGGGGTATGCTGCAGTGTAGGCTATGGGGTATGTTGCAGTGTATATTATGGGGTATGTTGCAGTGTAGGATATGGGTTATGCTGCAGTGTGTAATATGGGTTATGCTGTAGTGTATATTATGGGGTATGCTGTAGTGTAGGATATGGGGTATGCTGCAGTGTAGGCTATGGGGTATGCTGCAGTGTAGGATATGGGGTATGCTGCAGTGTAGGATATGGGGTATGCTGTAGTGTATATTATGGGGTATGCTGTAGTGTAGGATATGGGGTATGCTGCAGTGAGAGATATGGGTTATGCTGCAGTGTATATTATGGGGTATGCTGCAGTGTATATTATGGGGTATGCTGCAGTGTAGGATATGGGGTATTGTTACATCTCGTGGCTCTCCTGAGGCAAGGACTGAGGCAGTCTCCCATTCCTTGCCTGCCACGAGCACTCCTGCTCAGCAGCGCCGAAGGTCTGCCAGACTGCGCAGTGTGCAGGAGATACCTTCTCAGAGAGGCAGCAGAAGGGTGACACCTAGTGGTTCTCCTGTTACAAGGAGTGAAGCGGTCTCCCATTCCTGGCCTGCCGCAGACTCTCCTGCTCAGCGGCCCCGAAGGTCTGCGAGGCTGCGCAATGTGCAGAGGTTTTCTGCTCAGGGAAGCAGTGAGATTCCCGTTATCTCTCCACATTGTGAGACCGAGGATCCCGCCTCTATTTCCCAGAGGCAGGAGGGTGAGCATGTGCAATGCGTGGTGGGTCCTGATTCGCTCACTGACGTCACACGGCTTGATGACAAGGCTGGTGACGTGGTGAATCCTGACTGGCCAGGCTGGGACGTCGTGGACCCTGATTGGGTCAAGTCCGTCATCTCCGCCTCGCGCCCGCCCTCGGGTGGAGCTGCACCTCCTTAAAAAGCTCCCCCTGCCATCATGGCGGCGCGCGACCGTCCTTCTATGTTTGGATGTCTGGCAGCGTGCTGCCACGCCACTGCTCAGGCATTACTGTCTCTTGTGGGCTTGGCCCTTGCTGCTCCGGCAGTACCTCATTTGCAGGCCGTGTTCCTGCCTTGCTGCTCCGGCAGTACCCCCGTCAACAGGCCGTGTCCCTGTCCCAGGTGAGCTCCTCAAGTCTCCTTTGGACTCACCTGGTTATTGAAAGCACACGTGCGTGGGCACCTCTGTGCTACCCTCGTGCCATATTCTCGTGACTTCCACTGGCACACGTGCGTGGGCACCTCTGTGCTTCCCCGTGCAACAGGTACACCGAGCCGTGAGATCTGTGCCATACAACCCTCACGGGTTAGGGCAGATCGGTGTACATAGATCGTCTGTGACATTCCAGACGATCGCTAGCAGCAACCCGCTCACTCTTCACCCACCATAGCGGCGGTCCCTTACACCGCACAGTGGACCTTGACCGGCGGAAGCAGTCCATTTCCCATCTTGGCACGCTTCCCCGGGTCCCCCTCGTAACAGGGTATGCTGCAGTGTAGGCTATGGGGTATGCTGCAGTGTAGGCTATGGGGTATGCTGCAGTGTAGGATATGGGTTATGCTGCAGTGTAGGATATGGGTTATGCTGCAGTGAGTGATATGGGTTATGCTGCAGTGTAGGATATGGGTTATGCTGCAGTGAGTGATATGGGGTATGCTGCAGTGTAGGATATGGGGTATGCTGCAGTGAGAGATATGGGGTATGCTGCAGTGTAGGATATGGGTTATGCTGTAGTGTAGGATATGGGGTATGCTGCAGTGAGAGATATGGGGTATGCTGCAGTGTAGGCTATGGGGTATGCTGCAGTGTAGGCTATGGGGTATGCTGCAGTGTAGGCTATGGAGTATGCTGCAGTGTAGGCTATGGGGTATGCTGCAGTGTAGGATATGGGTTATGCTGCAGTGTAGGATATGGGTTATGCTGCAGTGTAGGATATGGGTTATGCTGCAGTGAGTGATATGGGTTATGCTGCAGTGTAGGATATGGGTTATGCTGCAGTGAGTGATATGGGGTATGCTGCAGTGTAGGATATGGGGTATGTTGCAGTGAGAGATATGGGGTATGCTGCAGTGTAGGATATGGGGTATGCTGCAGTGTATATTATGGGGTATGTTGCAGTGAGAGATATGGGTTATGCTGCAGTGAGAGATATGGGTTATGCTGCAGTGTATATTATGGGGTATGCTGCAGTGTAGGATATGGGGTATGCTGCAGTGTAGGCTATGGAGTATGCTGCAGTGTAGGCTATGGGGTATGCTGCAGTGTAGGATATGGGGTATGCTGCAGTGTATATTATGGGGTATGCTGCAGTGTAGGATATGGGGTATGCTGCAGTGTATATTATGGGGTATGTTGCAGTGAGAGATATGGGTTATGCTGCAGTGAGAGATATGGGTTATGCTGCAGTGTATATTATGGGGTATGCTGCAGTGTAGGATATGGGGTATGCTGCAGTGTAGGATATGGGGTATGCTGCAGTGTAGGATATGGGGTATGCTGCAGTGTAGGATATGGGGTATGCTGCAGTGTAGGATATGGGGTATGCTGCAGTGAGAGATATGGGGTATGCTGCAGTGTAGGATATGGGTTATGCTGTAGTGTAGGATATGGGGTATGCTGCAGTGAGAGATATGGGGTATGCTGCAGTGTAGGCTATGGGGTATGCTGCAGTGTAGGCTATGGGGTATGCTGCAGTGTAGGCTATGGAGTATGCTGCAGTGTAGGCTATGGGGTATGCTGCAGTGTAGGATATGGGTTATGCTGCAGTGTAGGATATGGGTTATGCTGCAGTGTAGGATATGGGTTATGCTGCAGTGAGTGATATGGGTTATGCTGCAGTGTAGGATATGGGTTATGCTGCAGTGAGTGATATGGGGTATGCTGCAGTGTAGGATATGGGGTATGCTGCAGTGAGAGATATGGGGTATGCTGCAGTGTAGGATATGGGTTATGCTGTAGTGTAGGATATGGGGTATGCTGCAGTGTATATTATGGGGTATGCTGCAGTGTAGGATATGGGTTATGCTGTAGTGTAGGATATGGGGTATGCTGCAGTGTAGGCTATGGGGTATGCTGCAGTGTAGGATATGGGTTATGCTGCAGTGAGTGATATGGGGTATGCTGCAGTGTAGGATATGGGTTATGCTGTAGTGTAGGATATGGGGTATGCTGCAGTGTAGGCTATGGGGTATGCTGCAGTGTAGGATATGGGTTATGCTGCAGTGAGTGATATGGGGTATGCTGCAGTGTAGGATATGGGTTATGCTTCAGTGAGTGATATGGGGTATGCTGCAGTGAGAGATATGGGGTATGCTGCAGTGTAGGCTATGGGGTATGCTGCAGTGTAGGCTATGGGGTATGCTGCAGTGTAGGCTATGGAGTATGCTGCAGTGTAGGCTATGGGGTATGCTGCAGTGTAGGATATGGGGTATGCTGCAGTGTATATTATGGGGTATGCTGCAGTGTAGGATATGGGGTATGCTGCAGTGTATATTATGGGGTATGTTGCAGTGAGAGATATGGGTTATGCTGCAGTGTATATTATGGGGTATGCTGCAGTGAGAGATATGGGTTATGCTGCAGTGTATATTATGGGGTATGCTGCAGTGTAGGATATGGGGTATGCTGCAGTGTAGGATATGGGGTATGCTGCAGTGTAGGATATGGGGTATGCTGCAGTGTATATTATGGGGTATGCTGCAGTGAGAGATATGGGGTATGCTGCAGTGTAGGATATGGGGTATGCTGCAGTGTAGGATATGGGGTATGCTGCAGTGTAGGATATGGGGTATGCTGCAGTGTAGGATATGGGGTATGCTGCAGTGTAGGATATGGGGTATGCTGCAGTGTAGGATATGGGGTATGCTGCAGTGTAGGATATGGGGTATGCTGCAGTGTAGGATATGGGGTATGCTGCAGTGTAGGATATGGGGTATGCTGCAGTGTATATTATGGGGTATGCTGCAGTGAGAGATATGGGGTATGCTGCAGTGTATATTATGGGGTATGCTGCAGTGTGTAATATGGGTCATGCTGTAGTGTATATTATGGGGTATGCTGTAGTGTAGGATATGGGGTATGCTGCAGTGAGAGATATGGGGTATGCTGCAGTGTAGGCTATGGGGTATGCTGCAGTGTAGGATATGGGGTATGCTGCAGTGTAGGATATGGGGTATGCTGCAGTGTATATTATGGGGTATGCTGCAGTGTATATTATGGGGTATGCTGCAGTGTAGGATATGGGGTATGCTGCAGTGTGTAATATGGGTTATGCTGTAGTGTATATTATGGGGTATGCTGTAGTGTAGGATATGGGTTATGCTGCAGTGAGTGATAAGGGGTATGCTGCAGTGTAGGATATGGGGTATGCTGCAGTGAGAGATATGGGGTATGCTGCAGTGTAGGCTATGGGGTATGCTGCAGTGTAGGATATGGGGTATGCTGCAGTGTAGGATATGGGGTATGCTGCAGTGTATATTATGGGGTATGCTGCAGTGTAGGATATGGGGTATGCTGCAGTGTATATTATGGGGTATGTTGCAGTGAGAGATATGGGTTATGCTGCAGTGAGAGATATGGGTTATGCTGCAGTGTATATTATGGGGTATGCTGCAGTGTAGGATATGGGGTATGCTGCAGTGTAGGATATGGGGTATGCTGCAGTGTAGGATATGGGGTATGCTGCAGTGAGAGATATGGGTTATGCTGCAGTGTATATTATGGGGTATGCTGCAGTGTATATTATGGGGTATGCTGCAGTGTATATTATGGGGTATACTGCAGTGTATATTATGGGGTATGCTGCAGTGTATATTATGGGGTATGCTGCAGTGTATATTATGGGGTATGCTGCAGTGTATATTATGGGGTATGCTGCAGTGTAGGATATGGGGTATGCTGCAGTGTAGGATATGGGGTATGCTGCAGTGAGAGATATGGGTTATGCTGCAGTGTATATTATGGGGTATGCTGCAGTGTAGGCTATGGGGTATGCTGCAGTGTAGGCTATGGGGTATGCTGCAGTGTAGGCTATGGGGTATGCTGCAGTGTAGGCTATGGGGTATGCTGCAGTGTAGGCTATGGGGTATGCTGCAGTATAGGATATGGGGTATGCTGCAGTATAGGATATGGGGTATGCTGCAGTGTATATTATGGGGTATGCTGCAGTGTATATTATGGGGTATGCTGCAGTGTATATTATGGGGTATGCTGCAGTGTATATTATGGGGTATGCTGCAGTGTATATTATGGGGTATGCTGCAGTGTAGGATATGGGGTATGCTGCAGTTTATATTATGGGGTATGCTGCAGTGTAGGATATGGGGTATGCTGCAGTGTAGGATATGGGGTATGCTGCAGTGAGAGATATGGGGTATGCTGCAGTGTAGGATATGGGTTATGCTGTAGTGTAGGATATGGGGTATGCTGCAGTGAGAGATATGGGGTATGCTGCAGTGTAGGATATGGGTTATGCTGTAGTGTAGGATATGGGGTATGCTGCAGTGTATATTATGGGGTATGCTGCAGTGTAGGATATGGGTTATGCTGTAGTGTAGGATATGGGGTATGCTGCAGTGTAGGATATGGGGTATGCTGCAGTGTAGGATATGGGGTATGCTGCAGTGTATATTATGGGGTATGCTGCAGTGTAGGATATGGGGTATGCTGCAGTGTAGGATATGGGGTATGCTGCAGTGAGTGATATGGGGTATGCTGCAGTGTAGGATATGGGGTATACTGCAGTGTAGGATATGGGGTATGCTGCAGTGTATATTATGGGGTATGCTGCAGTGTAGGATATGGGGTATGCTGCAGTGTAGGATATGGGGTATGCTGCAGTGTAGGATATGGGGTATGCTGCAGTGTAGGATATGGGGTATGCTGCAGTGTAGGATATGGGGTATGCTGCAGTGTAGGATATGGGGTATGCTGCAGTGTATATTATGGGGTATGCTGCAGTGTAGGATATGGGGTATGCTGCAGTGTATATTATGGGGTATGCTGCAGTGTATATTATGGGGTATGCTGCAGTGTAGGATATGGGGTATGCTGCAGTGTAGGCTATGGGGTATGCTGCAGTATAGGATATGGGGTATGCTGCAGTGTATATTCTGGGGTATACTGCAGTGTAGGATATGGGGTATGCTGCAGTGTAGGATATGGGGTATGCTGCAGTGTAGGATATGGGGTATGCTGCAGTGTAGGATATGGGGTATGCTGCAGTGTAGGATATGGGGTATGCTGCAGTGTAGGATATGGGGTATGCTGCAGTGTAGGATATGGGGTATGCTGCAGTGTAGGATATGGGGTATGCTGCAGTGTAGGATATGGGGTATGCTGTAGTGTATATTATGGGGTATACTGCAGTGTAGGATATGGGGTATGCTGCAGTGTAGGATATGGGGTATGCTGCAGTGTAGGATATGGGGTATGCTGCAGTGTAGGATATGGGGTATGCTGCAGTGTAGGATATGGGGTATGCTGCAGTGTACTGTGATGTATGTCTGGCTGTGCTGTGTGACGTCATGTATGTGGTGGATTCTGTATGACATCCTGTTGCTCTGCAGTTTCGGGGTGTGGTATGTGTGATGAGGTGACGTATGATGTATGCATGTTCGCAGGGTGTGATGCTTTGTTTGCTCATGTCTCTTGCTTATGAACATGTCGCACGCGTGTGTGTCGCATGCTGTCCGGAGCGGTCATCCAGTATGTCGCACGCGTGTGTGTCGCATGCTGTCCGGAGCGGTCATCCAGTATGTCGCACTCGTGTGTGTCGCATGCTGTCACGACTTACCCGTGCATATCTCGATGAGTAGGGGTCCTCGAATAGCGCCCAGATGCGCGGCTGCCACCTCCTCCAGCCGCCCGGTGCCCTCCCGTCCGGGGAGTCGCTGAGCGCCAGCCGCTTGGTGATGTCCAGCTCGTCCTCGCCGCAGTCCCCGGTGCCGTCCCCGTCCTCGCCACCCATGTCCACCGGCCCTCCCCCGAAGCTGTCCAGGGCTTCCTCGGCGTCCCGGTGCTGGCGGTAGGTCATCCAGCAGCACGGCTCCACGTCCGTCTCGTCGATGCCCCAGAAGGCCAGCTCCTCCTCATACAGCGGGCCGCACACGTCCGCCGGGCAGTGCAGCTTCCCGGTGCGGTAATAATTCAGGATGTGCGCGAACACCCCGGGGTGACGATCGAAGAAGAACTCGTCCACCCGCGGGTCGTAGTCGAAGTGGCTGTGAGCGTCTGGCTCCGCCAGCCAGGCCAGCCGGGTCCCGGGCAGGGTGCGCAGGGTGCTGCGGTACGTCTGGTGCCGCGTTCCGCCCACGTTGATCACGATGCGCTCTGTGTCGTCCCCTTGGCCCATGTCGCCCACCAAGGTCTATGGAGCATGTCATGTGCGGCGCTGCATGCTGCGCTCCGGTGCAGAAAGGATCGCGGCTCCGTGCACAAAGGATCGCGGCTCCTCACAGAAAGGACTCCGTGCAACTGAGCTCTCTGCCGCCCTCTGTGCTGGAGTCCGGGGCTGCGCTCCTCGCCACCCCCTGTGCAGGACTCCGGGGCTCCGCCGCCCTCTGTGCAGGACACCGGGACTCCACTCTCCGCAGCCCTCTGTGCAACTGAGCTCTCTGCCGCCCTCTGTGCTGGACTCCGGGGTGCGCTCTCTGCCCCCTCTGGGCTGGACTCCGGGGTGCGCTCTCTGCCCCCTCTGGGCTGGACTCCGGGGTGCGCTCTCTGCCCCCTCTGGGCTGGACTCCGGGGTGCGCTCTCTGCCCCCTCTGGGCTGGAGTCCGGGGTGCGCTCTCTGCCCCCTCTGGGCTGGAGTCCGGGGTGCGCTCTCTGCCCCCTCTGTGCTGGAGACCGGGATGCTCTCTCTGCCCCCTCTGGGCTGGACTCCGGGGTGCGCTCTCTGCCCCCTCTGGGCTGGACTCCAGGGTGCTCTTTCTGCCCCCTCTGGGCTGGACTCCGGGGTGCGCTCTCTGCCCCCTCTGGGCTGGACTCCGGGGTGCGCTCTCTGCCCCCTCTGGGCTGGACTCCGGGGTGCGCTCTCTGCCCCCTCTGGGCTGGACTCCGGGGTGCGCTCTCTGCCCCCTCTGGGCTGGACTCCGGGGTGCGCTCTCTGCCCCCTCTGGGCTGGAGTCCGGGGTGCGCTCTCTGCCCCCTCTGGGCTGGACTCCGGGGTGCGCTCTCTGACCCCTCTGGGATGGAGTCCGGGGTGCGCTCTCTGACCCCTCTGGGCTGGAGTCCGGGGTGCGCTCTCTGCCCCCTCTGGGCTGGAGTCCGGGGTGCGCTCTCTGCCCCCTCTGGGCTGGAGTCCGGGGTGCGCTCTCTGCCCCCTCTGGGCTGGACTCCAGGGTGCGCTCTCTGCCCCCTCTGGGCTGGACTCCAGGGTGCGCTCTCTGCCCCCTCTGGGCTGGACTCTGGGGTGCGCTCTCTGCCCCCTCTGTGCTGGAGTCCGGGGTGCGCTCTCTGGTGCCCTCTGTGCTGGAGTCCGGGATGCGCTCTCTGACCCCTCTGGGATGGAGTCCGGGATGCGCTCTCTGACCCCTCTGGGATGGAGTCCGGGGTGCGCTCTCTGACCCCTCTGGGATGGAGTCCGGGATGCGCTCTCTGACCCCTCTGTGCTGGAGTCCGGGGTGCGCTCTCTGCCGCCCTCTGGGCTGGAGTCTGGGGTGCACTCTCTGCCCCCTCTGGGCTGGACTCCAGGGTGCTCTCTCTGCCCCCTCTGGGATGGAGTCCGGGATGCGCTCTCTGACCCCTCTGGGATGGAGTCCGGGATGCGCTCTCTGACCCCTCTGTGCTGGAGTCCGGAATGCGCTCTCTGACCCCTCTGGGATGGAGTCCGGGGTGCGCTCTCTGACCCCTCTGTGCTGGAGTCCGGAGTGCGCTCTCTGACCCCTCTGGGATGGAGTCCGGAATGCGCTCTCTGACCCCTCTGGGATGGAGTCCGGGATGCGCTCTCTGACCCCTCTGGGATGGAGTCCGGGGTGCGCTCTCTGACCCCTCTGGGATGGAGTCCGGGATGCGCTCTCTGACCCCTCTGTGCTGGAGTCCGGGGTGCGCTCTCTGCCGCCCTCTGGGCTGGAGTCTGGGGTGCACTCTCTGCCCCCTCTGGGCTGGACTCCAGGGTGCTCTCTCTGCCCCCTCTGGGATGGAGTCCGGGATGCGCTCTCTGACCCCTCTGGGATGGAGTCCGGGATGCGCTCTCTGACCCCTCTGTGCTGGAGTCCGGAATGCGCTCTCTGACCCCTCTGGGATGGAGTCCGGGGTGCGCTCTCTGACCCCTCTGTGCTGGAGTCCGGAGTGCGCTCTCTGACCCCTCTGGGATGGAGTCCGGAATGCGCTCTCTGACCCCTCTGTGCTGGAGTCCGGGGTGCGCTCTCTGCCCCCTCTGGGCTGGAGTCCAGGGTGCTCTTTCTGCCCCCTCTGTGCTGGAGTCCGGGGTGCGCTCTCTGCCGCCCTCTGTGCTGGAGTCCGGGGTGCGCTCTCTGCCGCCCTCTGTGCTGGAGTCCGGGGTGCGCTCTCTGCCGCCCTCTGTGCTGGAGTCCGGGGTGCGCTCTCTGCCGCCCTCTGTGCTGGAGTCCGGGGTGCGCTCTCTGCCGCCCTCTGTGCTGGAGTCCGGGGTGCGCTCTCTGCCGCCCTCTGTGCTGGAGTCCGGGGTGCGCTCTCTGCCGCCCTCTGTGCTGGAGTCCGGGGTGCGCTCTCTGCCGCCCTCTGTGCTGGAGTCCGGGGTGCGCTCTCTGCCGCCCTCTGTGCTGGAGTCCGGGGTGCGCTCTCTGCCGCCCTCTGTGCTGGAGTCCGGGGTGCGCTCTCTGCCGCCCTCTGTGCTGGAGTCCGGGGTGCGCTCTCTGCCGCCCTCTGTGCTGGAGTCCGGGGTGCGCTCTCTGCCGCCCTCTGGGCTGGAGTCCGGGGTGCGCTCTCTGCCGCCCTCTGGGCTGGAGTCCGGGGTGCGCTCTCTGCCGCCCTCTGGGCTGGAGTCCGGGGTGCGCTCTCTGCCGCCCTCTGGGCTGGAGTCCGGGGTGCGCTCTCTGCCGCCCTCTGGGCTGGAGTCCGGGGTGCGCTCTCTGCCGCCCTCTGGGCTGGAGTCCGGGGTGCGCTCTCTGCCGCCCTCTGGGCTGGAGTCCGGGGTGCGCTCTCTGCCGCCCTCTGGGCTGGAGTCCGGGGTGCGCTCTCTGCCGCCCTCTGGGCTGGAGTCCGGGGTGCGCTCTCTGCCGCCCTCTGGGCTGGAGTCCGGGGTGCGCTCTCTGCCGCCCTCTGGGCTGGAGTCCGGGGTGCGCTCTCTGCCGCCCTCTGGGCTGGAGTCCGGGGTGCGCTCTCTGCCGCCCTCTGGGCTGGAGTCCGGGGTGCGCTCTCTGCCGCCCTCTGGGCTGGAGTCCGGGGTGCGCTCTCTGCCGCCCTCTGGGATGGAGTCCGGGGTGCGCTCTCTGCCGCCCTCTGGGATGGAGTCCGGGGTGCGCTCTCTGCCGCCCTCTGGGATGGAGTCCGGGGTGCGCTCTCTGCCGCCCTCTGGGATGGAGTCCGGGGTGCGCTCTCTGCCGCCCTCTGGGATGGAGTCCGGGGTGCGCTCTCTGCCGCCCTCTGGGATGGAGTCCGGGGTGCGCTCTCTGCCGCCCTCTGGGATGGAGTCCGGGGTGCGCTCTCTGGTGCCCTCTGGGCTGGAGTCCGGGGTGCGCTCTCTGGTGCCCTCTGGGCTGGAGTCCGGGGTGCTCTCTCTGACCCCTCTGGGCTGGAGTCCGGGGTGCGCTCTCTGGGCTGGAGTCCGGGGTGCGCTCTCTGCCGCCCTCTGGGCTGGAGTCCGGGATGCGCTCTCTGACCCCTCTGGGCTGGAGTCCGGGGTGCGCTCTCTGCCGCCCTCTGGGCTGGAGTCCGGGATGCGCTCTCTGACCCCTCTGGGATGGAGTCCGGGGTGCGCTCTCTGGGCTGGAGTCCGGGGTGCGCTCTCTGGTGCCCTCTGTGCTGGAGTCCGGGGTGCGCTCTCTGCCGCCCTCTGGGCTGGAGTCCGGGGTGCTCTCTCTGGTGCCCTCTGGGCTGGAGTCCGGGGTGCGCTCTCTGGTGCCCTCTGGGATGGAGTCCGGGGTGCGCTCTCTGCCGCCCTCTGGGATGGAGTCCGGGGTGCGCTCTCTGCCGCCCTCTGGGATGGAGTCCGGGGTGCGCTCTCTGCCGCCCTCTGGGATGGAGTCCGGGGTGCGCTCTCTGCCGCCCTCTGGGATGGAGTCCGGGGTGCGCTCTCTGCCGCCCTCTGGGATGGAGTCCGGGGTGCGCTCTCTGCCGCCCTCTGGGATGGAGTCCGGGGTGCGCTCTCTGCCGCCCTCTGGGATGGAGTCCGGGGTGCGCTCTCTGGTGCCCTCTGGGCTGGAGTCCGGGGTGCGCTCTCTGGTGCCCTCTGGGCTGGAGTCCGGGGTGCTCTCTCTGACCCCTCTGGGCTGGAGTCCGGGGTGCGCCCTCTGGGCTGGAGTCCGGGGTGCGCTCTCTGCCGCCCTCTGGGCTGGAGTCCGGGATGCGCTCTCTGACCCCTCTGGGCTGGAGTCCGGGGTGCGCTCTCTGCCGCCCTCTGGGCTGGAGTCCGGGATGCGCTCTCTGACCCCTCTGGGATGGAGTCCGGGGTGCGCTCTCTGGGCTGGAGTCCGGGGTGCGCTCTCTGGTGCCCTCTGGGCTTGAGTCCGGGGTGCGCTCTCTGCCGCCCTCTGGGCTGGAGTCCGGGGTGCGCTCTCTGACCCCTCTGTGCTTGAGTCCGGGATGCGCTCTCTGACCCCTCTGGGATGGAGTCCGGGGTGCGCTCTCTGGGCTGGAGTCCGGGGTGCGCTCTCTGGTGCCCTCTGGGCTTGAGTCCGGGGTGCGCTCTCTGCCGCCCTCTGGGCTGGAGTCCGGGGTGCGCTCTCTGACCCCTCTGGGCTGTAGTCCGGGATGCGCTCTCTGACCCCTCTGTGCTGGAGTCCGGGATGCGCTCTGGTGCTGAAAGGACAGCGGCTTGTGTAAAAAAGACAGCAGTACAACTGCGTTCACCACTGCCCTAAGACGGAGCCTGGGTTCTGCTCTGGTGCTGAAAGGACAGCGGCTCTGTGCAGAAAGGACAGTGAATCTGTGAACAAAGCCCCTCACCTGCAGGTCGCCTCAGGGTCTTCACGTGCTGGGAATCTTCCGGCAACAGGTATGTCAGGTTAACTTTAATGGGAATCGTGACGCCACTCTCGGTTGTTGCGGTCAGAGGGTGACCGCCACTGCAGTTTAGCGAGCGTCTGGGGCTGATGATAATTGCAGCTAAATGGTGTGGCCTCTCGAGAGTGAGGCCGGCCCCATGGGCTCAAGTGTAAGTGCGTAGTACCACAGGTCGTAGAAGAACTCACACAGAGTCCAGAAATGTCTTTCAGGGTTTTTACTCACTTTTTGTTGGTAGAGTGAGACAACCCGGGCGATGCTATGATGAACCAGGTGGAACTAGGTATCTCTCAGGCTGATATAGGGGTGACTGCTGACTCGCCTTCCTAGCACCTTTGTTTCGGACCACCCCTGACTTTAAGTATATCGTGGAATGCGTCCAGGGAAGTCGCGACTGCCTTTCTCGCCTTTCTGACAAGTTTGCTGACAGCGTGGACCAAGGATAAGATGGCCTCAGGCTCGATCCTCCTTATGGGCCCCCTCGTTGCTGTTGATGCTGCGGGTTCTGTGATGGTTGGTGTGGGACTTATTGTCCACCCCACCGGCAGGTTTAGTATGTAGTTAAACTTGAGCCTACTTCGAGAACCCGTTTCCCCTGCGTGCCTAGCCCTCCAGAAGTCTCCGTACACGACCAGCTGGTTCCCTCAGTATCCTCCAGACTAGCTAATTTCCCCAGCGTCTTTCCTTCCAGCTTCTGGTGACTGAACTCCCCCGCCAGCAGCCACTACAGGTGCAGGGTCTGACTGGTGTCCGCTCACTTGCGTCTGCACCTCAGACTCGGCTGCTCCACTCCTACTCCTTTGACTGCCACTGCACACTCCCTTCTCCAGTCCCACTACTCCACCACTAGCTGGGATGCGAGGCCTACGCCCCCTTCCTGGGTCTGCCCAGGGGTCCCCTCTAAACTGTGTGTGTTTATATCCTGGGTACTTCATGTCTGTGCGTACACACCCTAGTCCGCCTTTGGGATTACCTGTTTGTACTGACTCAGCATGGGGTGCAGTACTCAGTGGTGCCTGACCAGGTCAGGGGCGCCACAGATCCATGCAACTGCACTCTCTGCCGCCCTGGAGTACGGGGTGCACTCTCTGCCACCTTCTGTGCAGGAGTCCGGGACTCCGCTCTCTGCCTCCTCTGTGCAGGAGTCCGGGGTGCGCTCTCCGCCACCCTCTGTGCAGGAGTCCGGGGTGCGCTCTCTGCCGCCCTCTGTGCAGGAGTCCGGGGTGCGCTTTCTGCCTCCCTTTGTGCAGGACTCCAGGGCTCCGATCTCCGCCGCCCTCTGTGCAGGAGTCCGGTGCTGTGCTCTCTGCCCCCTCTGTGCTGGAGTCCAAAGTGTGCTCTATGTGCCCTCTAATCTGGAGTCTGGGGTGCCCTTTCTGCCCCCTCTGTGCTGTACTCCGGGGTGCGCTCTCTGCTCCCTCTGTGCTGGAGTCCGGGATGCGCTCTCTACCGACCTCTGTGCTGTAGTCCGGGGTGTGTTCTCTGCCCCCTCTGAGCTGGGAGTCCGGGGGGTGCGCTCTCTGCCCCCTCTGAGCTGGGAGTCCGGGGGGGTGCGCTCTCTGCCCCCTCTGAGCTGGAGTCCAGGGTGTGCTCTCTGCCTCCCTCTGTGCTGTAGTTCGGGGGGTGGGCTCTCTGCCCCCTCTGAGCTGGAGTTCGGGGGGTGCGCTCTCTGCCCCCTCTGAGCTGGAGTTCAGGGGGTGCGCTCTCTGCCCCCTCTGAGCTGGAGTTCAGGGGGTGCGCTCTCTGCCCCCTCTGAGCTGGAGTTCAGGGGGTGCGCTCTCTGCCCCCTCTGTGCTGGAGTCCGGGGTGCACTCTCTGCCCCCTCTGTGCTGGAGTCCGGGGTGCGCTTTCCGCCACCCTCTGTGCTGGAGTCCGGGTTGCACTCTGGTGCTGAAAGGACAGCGGCTCTGTGCAGAAAGGACAGTGGATCCATGCAAATGCACTCTATGCCGCCCTGAAATCCGGGGTGCGCTCTCTGCCGCCCTCTGTGCTGGAGTCTGGTGCTGCGCTCTCCGCCACCCTCTGTGCAGGGGTCCAGGGTGCGCTCTCCGCCTCCCTCTGTGCTGTAGTCCGGGGTGCGCTCTCCGCCTCCCTCTGTGCTGGAGTCTGGGGTGCTCTTTCTACCCCCTCTGTGCTGTAGTCTGGGGTGCGCTCTCCGCCACCCTCTGTACTGGAGTCCAGGATGCGTTCTGGTGCTGAAAGGTCAGTGGCTTGTGTAGAAAGGACAGCAGTGCAACTGCGTTCACCACCGCCCTAAGACGGAGCCTGGGTTGTGCTCTGGTGATGAGAGGACAGCGGCTCTGTGCAGAAAGGACAGTGGATCAATGCAACTGCACTCTCTGCGGCCCTGGAGTCTGGGGTGCGCTCTCTGCCACCTTCTCTGCTGGTGTCTGGATGCGCTCTTCACCACCCTCTGTGCAGGAGTCTGGGACTGCGCTCTACTGCATCATCTCTGCAGGACTCTGAGGCTCCCTCTCCGCCGCCCTCAGTCCAGGGTGCGTTCTACTCCATCCTCTGTGCAGGAGTCCGGGGTGCGCTCTCTGCCCCCTCTGTGCTGGAGTCCGGGGTGCGCTCTCTACCACCCTCTGTGCTGGAGTCCGGGGTGCGCTCTCTACCACCCTCTGTGCTGGAGTCCGGGGTGTGCTCTCTGCCGCTCTCTGTGCAGGAGTCCGTGGTGCGCTCTCCGACGCCCTCTGTGCTGGAGTCTGGGGCTCCGCTCTCTGCTCCCTCTGTTCTAGAGCCTGGGGTGCGCTCTCTGCCCACTCTGGGCTGGAGTCCGGGGGGGTGCGCTCTCTGCCCTCTGTGCTGAAGTCTGGGGTGCACTCTCTGCCCCCTCTGTGCTGGAGTCCGGGATGCGCTCTGGTGCTGAAAGGTCAGTGGCTTGTGTAGAAAGGACAGCAGTGCAACTGCATTCACCAGCACCCTAAGAAGGAGCCTGGACTGTGCTCTGGTGCTGAAAGGACAGTGGCTCTGAGCAGAAAGGACAGTGGATCCATGCAACTTCACTCTCTGCCGCCCTGGAGTCCGGGGTGCGCTCTCTGCCACCTTCTGTGCTGGAGTCTGGGTGCGCTCTTCGCCACCCTCTGTGCAAGAGTCTGGGGCTGCGCTCTCTTCCGCCCTCTGTGCAAGAGTCTGGGGCTGCGCTCTCTTCCACCCTCTGTGCAGGAGTTTGGGGCTGCGCTCTACGTCGCCCTCTGTGCTGGAGTCCGCTGCTCTGCTCTCCGCTACCCTCTGTGCTGGAGTCCGGGGCTGCGCTGTCCGCCACCCTCTGTGCTGGAGTCTGGGATGCGCTCTCCGCCGCCCTCTGTGCTGGACTCCGGTGCTACGCTCTCTTCCCCCTCTGTGCTGGAGTCCGGGGCAGCGCTCTCCGCCATCCTGTGTGCTGGAGTCCGGGGCTGCGCTCTCTGCCCCCTCTGTGCTGAAATCCAGGGTGCGCTCTACTCCATCCTCTGTGCAGGAGTCCGGGGTGCGCTCTCTGCCCTCTGTGTTGGAGTCCGGGGTGCGCTCTCTGCCCCCTTTGTGCTGGAGTTCGGGATGTGCTCTCTCTCTGCCCCCTCTGTGCTGGAGTCCGGGGTGCTCTCTCTGCCCTCTCTGTGCTGGAGTCTGGGGTGTGCTCTCTGCCACCCTCTGTGCTGGAGTCTGGGGTGCGCTCTCCGCCACCCACTGTGCAGGAGTCCGGGGTGCGCTCTCCACCGCCCTCTGTGCAGGAGTCTGGAGTGCGCTCTCTGCCACCCTCTGTGCTGGAGTCCGGGGTGTGCTCTCCGTATCCCTCTATGCTTGAGTTCGGAGTGCGCTCTCCACCGCCCTCTGTGCAGGGGTCCAGAGGGCGCTCTCTGCCGCCTTCTGTGCTGGAGTCCGGGGTGTGTTCTCTGCTGCTCTCTGTGCTGGAGTCCAGGGCTCTGCTCTCCGCCACCCACTGTGCAGGAGTCCAGGGTGTGCTCTCCACCGCCCTCTGTGCTGGAGTCTGGGGTGCGCTCTCCGCCATCCTCTGTGCTGGAGTCTGGGGTGTACTCTCTGCCCCCTCTGTGCTAGAGCCCGGGGTGCTCTCTCTGCCCTCTCTGTGCTGGAGTCCGGGACGCGCTCTCTACCACCCTTTGTGCTGTAGTCCATGGTGGGCTCTCTGCCCCCACTGTGCTGGAGTTCGAGGTGCGCTCTCTACCGCCCTATGTGCTGTAGTGTGGGGTGCGCTCTGGTGCTGAAAAGACAGCGGCTTGTGTAGAAAGGACAGCAGTGCAACTGCGTTCACCAGCACCCTAAGATGGAGCCTGGGTTGTGCTCTGGTGCTGAAAGGACAGCGGCTCTGTGCAGAAAGGACAGTGGATCCATGCAACTGCACTCTCAGCGGCCCTGGAGTCCAGGGTGCGCTCTCTGCCACCTTCTGTGCTGGAGTCTGGGGGTGCGCTCTTCGCCACCTTCTGTGCAAGAGTCTGGGGGTGCGCTCTTCGCCACCTTCTGTGCAAGAGTCTGGGGCTGCGCTCTCCTCCACCCTCTGTGCTGGAGTCCAGGGTGCGCTCTCCGCCACCCTCTGTGCTGGAGTCCAGGGTGCGCTCTCCGCCACCCTCTGTGCTGGAGTCCAGGGTGCGCTCTCCGCCACCCTCTGTGCTGGAGTCCAGGGTGCGCTCTCCGCCACCCTCTGTGCTGGAGTCCAGGGTGCGCTCTCCGCCACCCTCTGTGCTGGAGTCCAGGGTGCGCTCTCCGCCACCCTCTGTGCTGGAGTCCAGGGTGCGCTCTCCGCCACCCTCTGTGCTGGAGTCCAGGGTGCGCTCTCCGCCACCCTCTGTGCAGGAGTCCAGGGTGCGCTCTCCGCCACCCTCTGTGCAGGAGTCCGGGGCTCCGCTCTCCACCACCCTCTGTGCTGGAGTCCGGGGCTCCGCTCTCCACCACCCTCTGTGCTGGAGTCCGGGGCTCCGCTCTCCACCACCCTCTGTGCTGGAGTCCGGGGCTCCGCTCTCCACCACCCTCTGTGCTGGAGTCCGGGGCTCCGCTCTCCACCACCCTCTGTGCTGGAGTCCAGGGCTGCGCTCTCTGCCCCCTCTGTGCTGTAGTCCAGGGCTGCGCTCTCTGCCCCCTCTGTGCTGTAGTCCAGGGCTGCGCTCTCTGCCCCCTCTGTGCTGGAGTCCGGGGTGCGCTCTCTGCCCCCTCTGTGCTGGAGTCCGGGGTGCGCTCTCTGCCGCCCTCTGTGCTGGAGTCCGGGGTGCGCTCTCTGCCGCCCTCTGTGCTGGAGTCCGGGGTGCGCTCTCTGCCGCCCTCTGTGCTGGAGTCCGGGGTGCGCTCTCTGCCGCCCTCTGTGCTGGAGTCCGGGGTGCGCTCTCTGCCGCCCTCTGTGCTGGAGTCCGGGGTGCGCTCTCTGCCGCCCTCTGTGCTGGAGTCCGGGGTGCGCTCTCTGCCGCCCTCTGTGCTGGAGTCCGGGGTGCGCTCTCTGCCGC
This sequence comes from Anomaloglossus baeobatrachus, assembly GCF_048569485.1. Taxonomy (NCBI): domain Eukaryota; kingdom Metazoa; phylum Chordata; class Amphibia; order Anura; family Aromobatidae; genus Anomaloglossus; species Anomaloglossus baeobatrachus. The sequence continues at coordinate 937,256 of NC_134362.1, forward strand.
CCTCTGTGCTGGAGTCCGGGGTGCGCTCTCTGCCGCCCTCTGTGCTGGAGTCCGGGGTGCGCTCTCTGCCGCCCTCTGTGCTGGAGTCCGGGGTGCGCTCTCTGCCGCCCTCTGTGCTGGAGTCCGGGGTGCGCTCTCTGCCGCCCTCTGTGCTGGAGTCCGGGGTGCGCTCTCTGCCGCCCTCTGTGCTGGAGTCCGGGGTGCGCTCTCTGCCGCCCTCTGTGCTGGAGTCCGGGGTGCGCTCTCTGCCGCCCTCTGTGCTGGAGTCCGGGGTGCGCTCTCTGCCGCCCTCTGTGCTGGAGTCCGGGTTGCGCTCTCTGCCGCCCTCTGTGCTGGAGTCCGGGTTGCGCTCTCTGCCGCCCTCTGTGTTGGAGTCGGGGATGTGCTCTGTGCTGGAGACCGGGGTGCGCTCTTTGCTGCCCTCTGTGCTGTAGACCGGGGTGCGCTCTCTGCCACCCTCTGTGCTGTAGACCGGGGTGCGCTCTCTGCCCCCTCTGTGCTGGAGTACGAGGTGCGCTCTCTGCCCCTTCTGTGCTGGAGTCCGGGGTGAGCTCTCTGCCGCCCTCTGTGCTGGAGTCCAGGGCTCCGCTCTTGACCACCCACTGTGCAGGATTTTGGGGTGCGCTGTCCACCGCCCTCTGTTCAGGAGTCCGGAGTGCGCTCTCTGCCGCCTTCTGTTCTGGAGTCTGGGGTGCGTTCTCTGCCGCCCTCTGTGCTGGAGTTCAGGGCTGCACTCTCCGCCACCCTCTGTGCTGGACTCCGGGGTGCGCTCTCTGTGCTGGAGACCAGGGTGCGCTCTCTGCCGCCCTCTGTACTGGAGTCTAGAGTGCGCTCTCTGCTGCCCTCTATGCTGGAGTCCGGGGTGCGCTCTCTGCCCCTTCCGTGCTGGGGTCCGGGGTGCGCTCACTGCCGCCTTCTATGCTGGAGTCCCGGGTGCGCTCTCTGCCCCCTCTGTGCTGTAGTCCGGGGTGCGCTCTGGTGCTGAATGGACAGCAGCTCTGTGCAGAAAGGACAGTGGATCTGTAGCGCCACTGAAAAGCTCAGGGTGCTACAAGGTTCTGTATTCCCACAAGGATGCAGGGCCTACCCCCTTAGGGATCCAGAACCCCAGTGCCGGTAAGACCAAAAACCCAGGTAATCCTAGTTTTCTCCAGCAATCCCTCATACAATGGTACCTAGCTTGGGGTGGGACCATGGATGGCCGCCTATAAGTGGAGAGCCACTCCAGTCCACTAGTTGAACAGATGGGAGAGACAGACTGTGGAGAGTAGTCAAGAACACAGGAAGTCAGAAGGAGAAGGGAGACAGAGCAGTCAGTAGTCAGTTCAGAGTTGACTATGGAAGTGTAAAGGTGGAAGTGACTCAGGTCGACGGTGACCTGGTACCCAGGAGAGATAGTTGCTGGTGGAGTACTCCCGGAACTACGCACCGACGGGTTACAAGACCCTAGGACAGGAAAGAGCTTCAAGCCGACCTGTTAACACCTGCAAGGCAAAGGGGAGCATCAAGGACCTTGCTGACCCTAAAAAAAATCAGAAGACTCAGTAGCAAAGAGAGAGCCGGGGACAGGACAGAGATTCCATCCCGACAGGGTTCACGCTACCGTCAGTCGGACAGAGGTGGACAAACCATAAACCGGGGACCCCCAGTGTTCCATACCATGGAGACCCACTTACCAGAGACAGGTGCAGGGGAAGAGGGTACCAGAGAACCAGACTGGCACTTGAACGACGGGGACCTGAAGGCGAAACCAGCCGGCCTCCGGCTAACCAGTTAACCAGTTAACATCCAAGTGAGTAAACCAGTTGCACTGAATACCTGTCTGGACTCCTTCTGACGCCCACCGCACCATACACCTGCTGGTGCAATACCCTACTTGCGGAGGGACTACCATACTAGCTGCTAATACCATCAGCCCCAGTAGAGAAATTTTGCAGCGGCGGCTCCCTATACTTAGCCGCAACACCGCAAGTGGCGTCACATATGAACCTTATCCAATAATCGCCTGTAAATATCCCCATTACAAAAAGAGCCCAGGGCACGGAACTGGGTAACGGCCACCACTGTGACATTCCCAATAGAGACTCTGCCTGGAACCGAGTACCCCATATCTCTGGGTGCTACAACCCTTTTTCCTGGCACCACAAATAGGATTGAACTGGACCCGGTCAAACCGTGTGACGTGTGCCTTTAAGAACTGTATTATATGGACTGAACTTTATTGTTTGAGAATTTCCACCATTTTTGCTGTGAAAAATAACTGCGCCACAGCAGGCTAAAAGGTGCGAACAGAAAACCCCGCCCATGAATCCTGTAAACGCAGGCAGAAGGGGGCAATTACCTGACCCGGAAGTTCCCGAGGTGCTCCAGTCCCGAGAGAGTGGTAAAGAAAAACCAAGAGGGACTGGAAAAATTCAGGCACGTGATCCAGGAACGCAGCGGGCCCAGCTCCAGTAGATAGAGCAGCAGCACCCGGAGCCAGAGTGGTGGTACCAATTATGCCAATTACCCTGCCGTATGTCCCCAGAGCAGCGTGGCTGCCCCAATATGATGGCAAACCGGATGCCTTACCCGGGTTTAAAAAGAAAATCTGCACAGTGTTGGACATGTATGCAATGACCGGTAAACAAAGGACATCTGTTGTGCTGGGACAGTTGATGGGTGCAGCAGAACTGGAGGTAGAAACCTGGTCAGATGTGGATCGGGAATCTGTGTCCACCATCTTTGAAAAACTGAAGGCTACTTTTGAGACCTGCACAGAAGCAGAGCTGCAGATGGACTTTTATAATTGCAGGCAGCGGCTCCAGGATAAAGGAGGCTTCACACGCTGCGACATCGCTAATGCGAACTCGTTGGGGTCACGGAATTGGTGACGCACATGCGGCCGTATTAGCGATGCCGTTGCGTGTGACACCTATGAGCGATTTTGCATCGTCGCAAAAACGTGCAAAATCGTTCATCGGTGACATGGGGGTCCATTCTCAAAAATCGTTACTGCAGCAGTAACGAAGTTGTTCCTCGTTCCTGCGGCAGCACACATCGCTCCGTGTGACACCGCAGGAACGAGGAAGCTCTCCTTACCTGCCTCCCGGCCGCTATGCGGAAGGAAGGAGGTGGGCGGGATGTTACGTCCCGCTCATCTCCGCCCCTCCGCTTCTACTGGGCGGCGGTTCAGTGACGCAGCTGTGACGCTGAACGAACCGCCCCCTTAGAAAGGAGGCGGTTCGCCGGTCACAGAGACGTCGCCGGGCAGGTAAGTAGTGTGACGGTTCTGGGCAATGTTGTGTGGCACGGGCAGCGATTTGCCCGTGTCGCACAACAGATGGGGGCGGGTACCCACACTAGCGATATCGGTACAGATATCACAGCGTGTAAAGCAGCCTTAACATGAGAGACTATGCGTTAAGATTGCAAGCTGCATTACGGGCTCTGAAACACATAGATCCATTGATAACCAGGCAGGAAACAAAATGCTGGTTGAACAATGTCTGCAGGGATTGCAATCCGTAGAGAAACCGCAAACAACTGCAACTCTGGTCCCTAGAACACCCAAACCTGGACTTTGAGGTTCTAAAAGACCGAGCTATAAAATCCCTGCAGTCCCCTGCAACCACAGACTCTGTACCCCAACCCTGGCCAACCAGTGCTTCACCAGTGCGGATGGAGCCCCCTTCCTCAACCGTTGCAGCAGCTAATGACCAGGCTGAACCCCCTGGTGGTCCAACTGACTTATGCTCTCAAGTACAGCAGCTGAGCAAGGACGTTGCTAGTATCCTGAAGGTGATGCAGATCAAGCCTGAATCCCAGCCAGTGGAGAAGATCCTGCTAGCCGACTGTCCTGAGGATGTAACATGGAAAGGAGGAAGGAGGACCCCAACATCCAGAGGGAGGAGCAGCGACCGGTAAGACTCATCTGGACAACCCATCTGCCGTCGTTGTCACATGTCCGGCCATTTTGCACGCAGGTGTCCTTTTAACCGGCAAACCCTGGAGCCAAAGGCCAACTGCCATGATTAGGGAGACAAGGCCCAGCTGACTGGTGAGAGCGGTATGTAGGAGGATGCCCGATTCTGTCCAACACCTTGGATGGCATCCCCACTTCAGAATTGCTGGATACCGGTTCCCAGGTAACCACCATAACAGATGTCTTGTACAAAAGGTTTTGGTCAGACACTGAATTTACCCGTCCGGACTCGGGCCTCACTATTTATGCTTTAAATGGACTACCAGTAACTCAAATCGGGTTTAAAGAAGTCACCATAAACGTGGGGAGGGTAGAGTTGAAAGGCCAAGGCCTTATTGTAATCAAAAGTGATGTAAATGATAGAAATCCACAGGTGATTCTAGGTACAAATATTATTGAAAACGGTTTAGGAGGAGAAGTGTTGTTTTTGCTCCAACAGATTGCTGAAACTGCAGGTGCAGGGCAGCAGAGGGTCCTGCAGAGAAAAATCCGAGCCCTCTTGCAAAGGCAACAGGTAACCCTGTCTGGTGGAAAAATTCTTAGGCTATGTGCGCACTAGAAATGTGAAGTTTCTCAAGAAAATTTCTTGAGAAACTTCTGCCAGTGAAAGATTTCCGGACCTGCGGAAAAAATCCGCACCAAATCCGCATGCGTTTTTGCCGCGGATTTACCGCAGGTTTGTCCCTGCAATAAATAATAAAGATAATCGATAGACAGATAATGGATAGAGGGAAAGATGGATAGATGAATAGATAGATAGATAGAGGGATAGATAGATAGATAGATAGATAGAGGGATAGATAGATAGAGGGATAGATAGATAGATAGATGAGAAAAACCTATATAATGTTCCACCTCCCTGCATTTTCTAAGCTGGCACCCTTTAGTGACTTTCATGTGGCACTTAGGCTACTTTCACACCTCCGGTTTTTGCTATGCGGCACAATCCGGCACTTTGCATGAAAATCGCAACCGATTTTTTTTGCTGCCGGTTGCGATTTTCCTGCATAGACTTTAATTAGTGCCGCATTGTGCCGCATGGCCTTGCGTTCCGTCCGGTTTTTGCCGCATGCGGCAGATGTAGCCGATGCGGCGGCCGGATGGAACGTTGCCTGGCACGTTTTTTCGTGCGGCAAAAAAAAAACGCATCGCGCCGCATTCGGCCGATGCGGCGCATTTTTCAATGCATGCCTATGGCGGCCGGATGCGGCGCGATGCGGCAATAACCGCATCCGGCCGCCGCATGCGGTTTTTGCCACTGCGCATGCTCAGTAGCATGCCGCAAGCGGCAAAAACCGGACTGGCCGCACATGAAAAACGTATGCAAAGGATGCGGTGTTTTCACTGCATCCGTTGCATAGCTTGCACAGCCGGATTGAGCCGCAGAGCTCAAGCCGGATGTGTGAAAGTAGCCTAAAGGGTGCTTAGCCTTGTATTTAGCCATAAAATAAATAAATAATTAAAAAAAAATGACGTGAGGTCCCCCCATTTTTTGTAGCCAGCTAGGGTAAAGCAGACGGCTGCAGCCTGCAGACCACCGCTGGCAGCTTCACCTTGGCTGATAATCCAAAACAGTGGGCACCCTACGCTGTTATTTTAAATTATATAAATAATTTAAAACAAAAAACGTGGGGTCCCCCCCATATTGGATCACCAGCCAAGGTAAAGTGGACAGCTGGGGTCTGATATTCTCAGACTAGGGAGGTCCACTGTTATCGGACACTCCCCAGCCTAAAAATAGCAGGCCGCAGCCGCCCCAGAAGTGGCGCATCCATTAGACGTGCCAATCCTGGCGCTTTGCCCCAGCTCATCCCGCGCCCTGGTGCGTTGGCAAACGGGGTAATATATGGGGTTGATGCCAGATGTGTAATGTCACCTGGCATCAAGCCCTGGGGTTGGTGAGGTCAGGCGTCTATCAGATACCCGACATCACCAACCCAGTCAGTAATAATTAAAAAATAGACACCAAAAAATGTTTTATTTGAAAAAACACTCCCCAAAACATTCCCTCTTTAACCAATTTATTGAAAAGAGCACAATCAATTCCACGTCCAGCGTAATCCAATAAGGGGGGGGGGCACGGCGATCCATACCATAGTCGCTGTCCCAGTCAATGAAAAACAGAATGTTCCCCATTGGCTGGGAGAGCAATGCAGTGACCTGAGCTAACATCAATAGGTCAGCTCAGGTCACTGCAGGGGATGACGAGCGCTGCCATCAGGAGCATAGATGAGATCATTACCTGCTGTGATCATCTCCTGTACTGCTGACGTCAGCGCTGTCACTGACTTATCGCGAGAGCCCGTGACGTCACCGCTAGTGACAGTCTCGGGCCGCTCGCGAGACGGGCATAGACAGCAGTGACCGCGGTGACGTCAGGAGGCAGGAGATCGTCACAGCAGGTAATGATCTCACCTCCTGACAGCAGCGATCATCATCCCCGCGGCTCCCAGCACTGCAGGATGTCAGTGTCTGCCTGCGCTGCCGCGTGACAGGCTGCTGACACTGCGGGCAGACACTGACACCCTGCAGTGCTGGGAGCCGCGAGGCCGGAGCAGGACACACACTGCACGGGCACCTGGAGGTCGCACGGAAGTGCTTCTGTGCGGCGTCCAGGGAGTGTGACGTGTGTTTACTCTGCTCCTCTTCCTGGCATAATGACATCGCTTCCTGCAAAACCGCAGGCAGCGATGGGCATTACCGCAGGTAATTCGCGGCTATTCCGGTGGTATACCGCACATCATTGCTACCTGCGGAATACCCCCGGAATACCGCAGGTACCTGCGGAAATTAATGGACATGCACATTTTCTCAAGAAAGTTTCTCGAGAAAATTTTCTCAAGAAATTTTCTTGAGAAAAATCCGCACAGTGCGCACAGCTATTTTTTTTTCTCATTGAATTTCATGGGAAATGTCTGCACAAAGATTGCAGACATTTCTCAAGAAATTTCCGGGGCAAATCCGCGGGTAAATCCGCGGGAAAAACGGTCTAGTGCGCACATAGCCTTAATGTACGGTTAATTGACCCTGGTCCCATAGTGATATCACCCCGAAGTGAAATGATGATCTGGTGTCGATCAGCCATAGGCTTAAAGGGGCAGGACTACCAGGCGGTAGTGGAGCCCATCTATTCAGAAATTTGTGCCACGGTTCTGAAAGCCAGGACAGTGGTTGATGTCCGCCGGGGAAGAGTACCCATGTGGGTATTAAATAGTGGGGAGGAGGGAACCAAATTGCCCAGGTACGCCACCATTACCAAATTGTTCACAATAACAGAGGACTCCATCCAGACAGTGGAATCCCTGGTGCCATCAGAGCCAGCGAAGGTTGACAACCCCAAATAACAGCTAGAGGATTGGTGTCAAGAGTTACATGTAGGAACTGATTCCACACCTACACACCAGAAACACGGGGTTTACCGGGTAGTGCAAGAATACGAGCAAGTCTTTAGTAAACACCCACTAGACATTGGGAGAATCAAAGGGCGGCACGGTGGCTCAGTGGTTAGCATTGCAGCCTTGCAGCGCTGGGGTCCTGGGTTCAAATCCTACAAGGACACCATCTGCAAGGAGTTTGTATGTTCTCCGCGTGTTTGCGTGGGTTTCCTCTGGGTACTCCGGTTTCCTCGCACACTCCAAAGACATACAGATATGGACTCTAGATTGTGAGCCCCAATGGGGACAGTGTTGCCAATGTATGTAGAGCGCTGTGGAATTAATAGCACTATATAAATGAATAAAATTATAAAATTAAAAGGGGTACACCATCACATACCCACATGGAATCACCCTCCCATTAAAGAGAGGTACAGACCCATACCACCTAAACATTACCAGTATGCCAAAGAGATGCTGAAGAACATGAAGAAGGCTGTGGTTATCAGAGACAGTTGTAGCCTTTGTAGCCTCCATTGATTCTGGTGAAAAAGAAGGATGGCACCTGTGTGGACTATAGGCAGATCAACCAAATAACCCACAACTACGCTTATCCACTACCCCGTATAGAAGAATTCCTGGCTGCATTGAAGTCTGCTAACTACTTTTCCACCTTAGATCTCACCAGTGGCTATTGGCAAGTCTCCGTCGTAGAAGAGGACCGGGAGAAAGCTGCATTTGCCACCACGATGGGATTGTGTGAGTTTAACAGCATGCCCTTTGGACACTGCAATGCACCTGGAGCGTTTCAAAGATTGATGGAATGTTTTCTGGGACACCGCAACTTCGAGACAGTCCTGCTCTACCTAGATGATGTGATAGTCTACTCGAAGACCTACGAGGATCATCTGGAACACCTGGCTGAAGTATTCGAGGCACTATCCAGGTATGGAATGAAGTTGAAACCATCAAAGTGTCACCTGTTGAAACCCAGGGTCCAATATCTTGGACACATTGTCAGTGCAGACGGAGTAGCACCAGACCCAGAAAAGGTAACAGCCATCCAGAGCTGGCCACGACCATCTACTGTTACGGAGGTCCGTCAGTTCCTGGGCCTGGTAGGATACTACATGAGATTCATCAAGGGCTACACGAAGATGGCAGCGCCCTTACAGGAATTTCTGGTAGGCCAAACCAAAAAGGGGAAAACGTCTAGTCCTCCATTCAAATGGGGTGAGGAAGAAGAAAACTCCTTCATACAGATGAAGTTGACCCTGACTGGTGAAGAGATCCTGGCATACTCTGACTACAACCTACCCTTTGGGCTGTACACTGATGCCAGCAGCGTGGGATTGGGAGCTGTGTTGTCCCAGGTACAGAACAGTAAAGAGAGAGTGATTGCCTACGCAAGCAGGAAGCTTCGCCAAATGGAGAGGAACCCTGAGAATTATAGTTCCTTCAAGTTGGAGGTCCTGGCGTTGGTCTGGGCTGTCACAGGGCAGTTTAAAACATTACCTGGCAGCCGCAAAGTTTACCATGTTCACGGATAACAGCCCCCGCCCCACCTGAATACAGCAAAATTGGGTGCATTGGAGCAGCGGTGGATGGCTCGACTAGAAAACTACGATTTCACCATCAAATATCGTGCTGGTCGCAAGAATGCCAATGCTGATGCATTATCCAGGATGTCTCACTTGTCAGAAGAGGGAGAGGATGTAGATGAGTTGGAAGAAATCAAGTTACCAGCATTCCACCGCCCTAGTGCCTCCCAGTACCAACATGTCTATAACAAACATCAAGAAGCTGCATTGAACTCGTTTCCTCATCATGGTTGGAAAGAGACTCAGGATGGTGACCCTGCTGTGAAGCTGGTCAAGGAACTGATCACTCAACCAGACGCGCACCTAGGACCTGATGCTCCACTTGAAGCCCAACAATTGTGGAAAGAAAGAAGCAGGTTATGCATCCACAGAGGTAAACTATGCAGAAGTGTTACCAATCCTAAAACTCATGAAAGAGTGTGTCGAGTGGGCAGCATACCCAGAAGCCATATTCAGATGGTATTAAAAGCTTACCATGATCGAGCAGGACACTTTGGCTGAAAGAAATCGAAAGCATTGCTGCGAGACAGATTCTATTTAATCGGAATGAGAAACTCCATAGAAAATTGGTGCAGAAACTGTGGTCCCTGTGCACTGAGAAGGAAGGATTGCAACAGCCAGAAAGCACCCTGGATCACGTGAAGCTGACACTCAGTAGATCAGGCTACACCTACGCCTTGACAATAGTAGATTATTACTCAAGGTTCTTAGTGGTCATTAGAGATGAGCGATGTTCGAGACTCGAGGTTCGCCAATTTCAAGTTCGAGTGATTTTGGGGGGTGTTCGAGACGTTCGACGAACTCGAGCCTTTTGCTAAAAGCGCGACAGTTCAAGTAGAATTCGAGAACGGTTCGATCAACAAAAAGCCTAGCTAGTTACTAGCTGGCTTTTCACTGTAATTGTGTGAGTCACTGTGAATCACGCTATTTTCAAAATTCAGCGTATAGTGTGCGGGGGGGACGGGGTTTAGATCAGTGCTGCTGCAGAGTGCTGAGAGAATGCCGATCGCCATTTTTTTTTCCCTAACCGCGCGTACAGTGGGGCGGGCCAGGCTGTCAGCAAATCACAGAGACACACACTGCAAAGTGGACTTTTGCCAGACAAGCAAAGGCATGTGTCATAGGCTGTGCATGTCACATGTCCTTCCCTTATAAGACACGGCCATTTTCCCCGTCGCCGCCATTATCTCTCTGCTGCGTTTGGGTGACAGTCACCGCTCCCGCTGCTGCTGTGTGCGCTATAGAGATACAGTGCAATGTACACAGCGCTTTAGGGACTACTGGTTATGTCAGCCCTTTTCAGGGCTGATTTACAGGCGTTCATAGCCATAGCTGCTAGGCAGGTCCGTGCAAACGCTGTGTAAGGCTTTAGATAACAGCGTCTGACTACCTCAGCTCAGGCAATTCCTTGCTGCATTTTTTCATTAGCAGGGATAGAAAGTGAGGCTTCCTTTGCTGTCCTGCTACCTACAGCACCCATAACTACTAGTCTGCACTACTTTTCCATAAAAATCAATTTTATTAATTTATATAATCACAAACACACAAACATTTAGATTAAAAGTGAGGAGGAAGCGGAGAGAAATTTTCCCTATCCTTTTTCCTTCCTACACTACGGGGGTCGGCGTCCTGAGTGACGCCCCCGTTCAGCGACCACTAGATCCCTATATTGAGCCCTCCCTATGACAGATACGGTGCACCCCCTCTGGTAGAGAGAAAACCCCAGCGTAGTATCACCACAGTGAGGAAACAGTGCATAGTCCGGGGTGACTAGTTTGTTTCTAATAGTACCACACTGGCTATGGGACAGGGCTTAGGGGTCAATAAATCGTATAGACCTAGCTCACTATATATATTCGGGTGCTCTGGAGAAACAATCAACTCAACTCCAAAATTATCCCCGGCACTCCAAGAAGAAAGAAAACAATGTCTGGGTATCTGATGTTTTTTATTGTGTAATAGTCTTATCTCAACGTTTCGGTCACACCTTGACCTTTATCAAGAGAATATATCAGACTATGAGGCAGAGGAGTCAATATATGAACACTACTCGAAAAGGAGCGATACGAGTCACCACTCAAAAGGAGAGAATGATTGGTGCGTGTGAGCACTGTGACTAAACGATTGAAAGTCGGGGTCAGCCAGTCAAAGTCTTAAGGAAATCATGTAATGGTATATTACCAGGGTAGAAGATCACATGTCAAAGCTGTCCAATAGAGATAAAGAGTTTCAGTGGCTACCGTATAGGTACAGCGCCAATCTCATCCGGGAGGAGACAGCCTGTCAACCGGCGTGGGAAGGTGTACAAGATATAATATGTATCCGGAAACCAGTGAAACTGATCTGGAATTGGCACAAGTTATCCAGTGGGTAATGCAAGTCTCCTATACTTGCTTTAAAACATATAGCCCATAATGGCGCAGGTTAATATTAATCTATAAACAGCCGTGAGGAGGAATTGTATAGGAGTCCTTGTTAAAGGTGGTAGTGGGATAGCAGGAGTTATCCGGATTGCCAATATCAGTGTCCTATATTCGTTGCGGACTCTGAAATGAAACAGCCTGTGTGAAGACAATGCCCTGTGCAGTAGGTTATTCCCAGGGGGGTTGCTTGGAAATGGAACGGTCAAAAAGACCCATGAGGAGCAAAGGGAACCTGTGTCCAGTGGAGAAAGTGTCTGGCAGCAGCCAGCCACTTTCTCCACTGGACACAGGTTCCCTTTGCTCCTCATGGGTCTTTTTGACCGTTCCATTTCCAAGCAACCCCCCTGGGAATAACCTACTGCACAGGGCATTGTCTTCACACAGGCTGTTTCATTTCAGAGTCCGCAACGAATATAGGACACTGATATTGGCAATCAGGATAACTCCTGCTATCCCACTACCACCTTTAACAAGGACTCCTATACAATTCCTCCTCACGGCTGTTTATAGATTAATATTAACCTGCGCCATTATGGGCTATATGTTTTAAAGCAAGTATAGGAGACTTGCATTACCCACTGGATAACTTGTGCCAATTCCAGATCAGTTTCACTGGTTTCCGGATACATATTATATCTTGTACACCTTCCCACGCCGGTTGACAGGCTGTCTCCTCCCGGATGAGATTGGCGCTGTACCTATACGGTAGCCACTGAAACTCTTTATCTCTATTGGACAGCTTTGACATGTGATCTTCTACCCTGGTAATATACCATTACATGATTTCCTTAAGACTTTGACTGGCTGACCCCGACTTTCAATCGTTTAGTCACAGTGCTCACACGCACCAATCATTCTCTCCTTTTGAGTGGTGACTCGTATCGCTCCTTTTCGAGTAGTGTTCATATATTGACTCCTCTGCCTCATAGTCTGATATATTCTCTTGATAAAGGTCAAGGTGTGACCGAAACGTTGAGATAAGACTATTACACAATAAAAAACATCAAAGATACCCAGACATTGTTTTCTTTCTTCTTGGAGTGCCGGGGATAATTTTGGAGTAGGGCTTAGGGGTCGTCTAGGGTTGTCAGATCAGTCAGTGTGCTCAGAAAAAATTCTGGTAATTGTAAAGCACAGTTTAAATGATATGATATGCTTATTCAAGGTGTGCTCTAGCAAATCATTCAGTGTGCTCAAAGTTTAAACCATATTTGAGACACACAGTTGTATTGATACAAAAATCCGTTAGGAGTGTCGACAATTTAAGAGATGCCCGACGCATTTCGCCCATTAGCATCTTAGTAGTGCAGGGCTCATCAGGGGCCTATGGACAGTTTCTTGATAAACTCCTTAACATATAATCTGTAACATACAAAAACACAAAGAATCCTTGTTACCTATATATCCAATCGTCACACTAAACTGTACTGTATATGTATCTCAGACTGCTCATACTGACCAGAGTTAGTTATGTCCTAGTATTCACTGGGCTAGTGAGAAGACGTTATGGTCCTAGGACTCGTCTGGTATCTCATCAAGATGTTAGTCACCTATCTGCATATACAGGCCATTCATTAGTGTTTAGACCAATAAGACAATTTGTGTCTCATATCAGTATCCATAAGACATACCTCCTTAAAATGGTGACAGTAGACAGAGTTGCTGGAACATGTCTTCAAGAAAAAGCGGATATATAATTTATATATAGATACTCCAGTGGGTGCCCAATGGTAATAAAAGTGGTAGCATTCTATGTATAAGAAGGGCTCATAGTTTACCTTAATATGTCTGAGCCTGGACCAGCTTTAACATCGCTTCAATCATATATATGTCTCTTGATGAATATAGTGATTTTTGCCACCACCATGAATGGGTGACCAACCGACCTGTCAAGGGCCCAAAGAGAGGAACTATTTACTATATGTCAGCCAGACAACACACTATATGCCACATTGTTTGGGGAGGCTACCTTATAGATGTATGAAGTAAAATTGATCCCACAGACAGACCAGCCTGCATCAGTAGTAATAATTCAGGATGTAAATAGCCCAGAATACTATTTAAGAAATCAATAAAACCATATTATCCCTATACAAATATGTATATTATTTGCACGTGTACATAGTGAGGACATACCTGGTTGCTGACCCCAAATGGGGTCATGACTAGAATTGATATATAATTTACCTACAGCACCCGTGCATTCTACCCACCTGCCCATTTTTGCCATGCTAATTTATTTCCCCAAAGAGCTGACACTTTTTGCGGCATCCAAAAAGTGTCTGGAATACTAGGTTAGTGTTCCTTTGCTGTCTAGTGACCCACAGCACCCGTGCATTTCTACCCACCTGCCCATTTTTGCTACGCAATTCTAATTGCAAACTGTGCTGCCACTGTTAGGGGCATACTAAAATTGTCTGGGATACTACCTTATGCGGGCGTCACACGGTACGATATCTGGCGATATGTCGTCGGGGTCACGTCGTACTCGTTAGAGACGCACATCCGGCATCGTCAGAGATATCGTACCGTGTGACACCTATGAACGAGCTGTAATACTCACCTTCTCGTTCATCGTTGACACGTCGTTCATTTTCATAATCTCGTTCATCCTTCTGTGCTCCGGTTGTTTGTTGCTCCCGTGGCAGCACACATCGCTCTGTGTGACACCCCGGGGGCGACGAACACAGCTTACCTGCGTGCCGCCGGCAATGCGGAAGGAAGGAGGTAGGCGGAATGTTTACGTCCTGCTCATCTCCGCCCCTCCGCCGTGTGACGCCGAACGTCCCACCCTTCAGGAAGAGGATGTTCGCCGCCCACAGCGACATCGCCCGGGAGGTAAGGGCGCGGGGGTTAACGACTTTGTGCGCCACGGGCAACTAATTGCCCGTGACGCACACACGACGGGGGCGAGTGCGATCGCTTATGCGATTTCACGATTTATCGTCCCGTGTGACGCCCGCATTAGTGTTCCTTTGCTGCCAATCATGGTACAGCACCTGCGCATGCTACACCTGTCCATTTTTGCTACGCAATTCTAATTGCAAACTGTGCTGCCACTGTTAGGGGAATACTAAAATTGTCTGGGATAGTCAGTGTTGGTTCTTCAGCTGTCAAAGCTAGACCACCTCTGCAATCTACACCACCTCTCCATTTTTGCTACCACATTTTAAGTGTCCAATCTTGTTGCTAACAAAATGAGTGGCAAAAGGACAGATGGTGGTGGAAAGGGGAACAGGCGTGTTGGAAAAGGAAAAAAAAAAACATTTGTGTCCGTGGGGTAGGTGGGAAAGCTACATTAACATCTGCTGAAGAAAGGCCATCTTCCAGCAAAAGTAAGATGTCTACTTTCCGGGGACAATCGGATGTGCTACCTTTTTTACGGAACCGAACAGCTGTAACAAAGGTAGATGATGCACAAAAAAAAAAAAAAAAGAACATGCTTGAATGGATCTCAAGTGCTCCAACAAGTGGCCTCCTCTCCACCTCAACTTCAACATCCAAAAAACAACAGTCCTCTGAGTTGTCACCCCAATCGCACTTGCCTTCTCCCAGCTCTCAAGTCTCCACCCACCCTGCAGAGTATGGTGTAACAGAGATGGCTGAGTCTGCAGAGCTGTTCAGTGACACTATAGCCTGGGAATCAGAGGTCTGCTCCCAAGCTACAGTGAGTACAGACCAGGAAATGGTCTGCAGTGATGCCCAGAATCTTTCTGAGTCAGATTCAGGCCCTAATGACCAAGTTTCTAAGCATAATGTAGACCCTCATTCCCAAACTAACACCTGTTGGTGGAGACAATGAGGAACATACTGATGACGATGAGACGCAGATACCTGATTGGGATGACAACTTAACTATTCAGTCAGGGCAGAAAGACGTTAGGTCTGAGGGCGAGGGGAGTGCAAACACAACGCTTGATGATGAAGTTCTAGATCCCACTTACTGTCAACTCACAGTCAGGCACTCGAGGAGGTCACCAGAGGCGGTGGAGGAGGATGCAACTGATGATGAAGTTACCTTGTGCCTTCCTGGACAGAGTCAGTGTACTGAAAGCACGTCAACAACTACATCCTCAGCCACAACTCTGCCTCTGAGCACAAGTCGGGGTGGCTCTGCAGGTCGCATGGGCTCTAAGTTTTGCCTAGCCTGGTCCTTTTTTTGACATCGCAAAGGATCTCCCAAATCATGTGATCAATAAGATTTGTCGCCAATCTATAAGTAGAAGCCAAAACCTCACTAGTTTGACAACTTCTTCCATGAATCCTCACATGAATAACAGGCATAAGTCCCAGTGGGAAGCTCACCGTTCTACAATGCAGCCTAGCGGAGCGGGCCAACCACCGTCTGCCCCTTCAAGTGCATCCGCACGCTCTTCATCCTCTATAACTGTGGGGACAGCTGTCACACATGTTTTTCCACGCAGACCTTCCACCTCTTTAACTGCAACAGGCAGTTTGCTTGGCAGGTCAGTTGTTTTGGAAGGGGAAACAAGTGCTGGTGTAAAGCTCTCACAGACATCAAGAGCACTAACTTTGGATGAAGGCAACATCATGTCTCCGCCTGCACTTTCCTCACAGACCTGCAGTTTTGGAGGGAGATCCTACTCAACACAATCTCCACACAGCAGCCAGATCTCGGTCCCTCTGATGTGGACAAATAAAAGGCAATTTCCTCCGACCCATGACAAAGCTAAGAGGTTGACTTTCACCCTCTGTAAGCTCTTGGCTACCGAAATGCTGCCTTTCTGCCTGGTGGACACAGAGGATTTGCGAGACCTTATGTCCGTCGCAGTGCCCCAGTACCAGATGCCCAGTCGCCACTACTCCAAGAAAGGTGTGCCTGCGCTACACCAGCATGTCGCATACAACATCACTGCTTCCTTGAGAAACTGTGTGACAGGTTGCATTTCACCACGGATACTTGCACAAGTAAGCATGGACAGGGGCGTTACACGTCGCTGACTGGGCACTGTGTAACTATGGTGAGAGATGGAGAAGGGTCTGCTGAACAAGTCTTGCCGTCCCCACGACTTGTGCGTCAATCCTCTGTATGTGGAAGTTATACCGCACACCTCCTTACTATGCTGGCAGCAGAGCTCAACGACATCAGGCGGTCTTTACCTTGAAATGTCTTGGAAATAAGTCACACAGCTGAGGGGTTGTGGTCAGATCTTGCGAGCGAGTTTACTAAATGGTTGTCTCCACTCAACCTGCAGCCAGGGAAGGCCGTGTGCGACAATGCTGCAAACCTGGGTGCGGCCCTACGCCGGGGCAAGGTGACACACGTGCCTTGTATGGCTCACGTGTTGAACCTTGTTGTTCAGCAATTATTAACCCACTATCCCGGCCCAGATGGGCTTCTGCACAGGGCACGGTCACTCTCTGCTCACTTCCGCTGTTCAAACGCCGCAGCTGACCGACTTGCATCGCTCCAGACGTCTTTCGGCCTGCCGGTTCATCGCCTGAAATGTGATGTGGCGACACGCTGGAATTCGACTCTCCACATGTTACAGCGACTGTGGCAGCATCGCCGAGCCCTGGTGCAATACGTTATAACGTATAGCCTGGGCCAACGAGACGCAGACGTGGGGCAGATCACACTGCTGGAGTGGTCTCAGATCAAGGACCTATGCACCCTTCTGCACAATTTCAACATGGCGACGAATATGTTTAGCGCTGACAATGCCATTATCAGCATGACAATTCCAGTCATTTACATGCTGGAGCACACGCTAAACACTATTTGGAGTCAGGGGTGGGACAAGAGGAAGGGGAGGAAGTACAGGAAGATTCATATGCGCAAGGGATACCAACATCTACAAGGCCCAGACATTCAGTATCACCAAGGCGGTAGGTATGGGACGGTGGGGGAGAGGGATTAACAAGGGCGCATGGTAGCAGCCAAAATGTTGAGGAAAGTGCAGGAGACCAGGAAGAAATGGAGGACGAACTCTCGATGGGCATGGAAGACTCAGCAGATGAGGGGAAACCTTGGTCAAATTTCGTTTGAACAGGGTTGCGGGGAGATGTCAGAGGAAGAAAGCACGGTTATCACCTCGCCACCACAAGCACAGCGAGGACTTGGTTCGCATGGATGCGCAAGACACATGAGCGCCTTCTTGCTGCACTACCTACAACATGACCCTCGGATTGTCCGAATTAGAAGCAATGATGACTACTGATCCCACCAAGGACACCATGTTCAAGGAGTTTGCATGTTCTCCCCGTGTTTGCGTGGGTTTCCTCCGGGTTCTCCGGTTTCCTCCCACACTCTAAAGACATACAGATAGGGACTCTAGATTGTGAGCCCCAATGGGGACAGTGTTGCCATTGTATGTAAAGCGCTGTGGAAATAATAGCGCTATATAAATGAATAAAATTATTATTATTACTACTGGGGACTTGGTCCACATGGATGCGCAAGACACATGAGCGCCTTCTTGCTGCACTACCTACAACATGACCCTCGTATTGTCAAAATTAGAAGTGATGATGAGTACTGGCTTGCCACACTATTAGATCCCCGGTACAAGTCCAAATTTGGCGAAATAATTCCAGCCATAGAAAGGGACGCACGTATGCAGGAGCATCAGCAGAAGTTGTTACTCAATCTTAGCTCAGCTTTTCCACCAAACACCAGTGGTGCACGGAGTGAATCTCCCAGTTGTAACTTGCCAAGCATGGGACGGTCTCGTCATTATCAGTCAAACCGTACCAGCAACACCGTATCTAATGCTGGTAACAGCAATTTTATGGAATAGTTTCATAATTTTTTTTAGACCATCCAATGGAAGGCCACAAGAGACAAGAAGTCTGACACATCGGCTGGAGAGGATGATACAGGAGTATCTCCAAATGAACATCGATGCCATGACTTTGCAACTGGAGCCTTGCTCATTTTGGGCTTCAAATCTTGAAAAATGGCCTGAGCTCGTCACTTACACCTTGGAGATCTTGTCGTATCCCGCAGCCAGTGTTGTCTCTGAACGTGTCTTCATTGCTGTTGGGTGTGTGCTGACAGATAAGCGCACACGTCTGTCCAGTGACAATGTGGACAGACTAACGTTCATCAAGATGAACAAGTCATGGATCCGCAAGGACTTTTCTACCCCTGTGTCATCCTCGGGAGAGTAAAGGCTGGCGTATTTTGGAATGTGCTTGATGCAAATCAACCTGTCAAGTTTGCAACTGGGGCACAAGTAATTCCACTGAAGTGGTATCTGTGTGGCCCAATTTTTGGAAAAAAGGGAGACTCTGCTTGGAGTCCCCTTGATGTGTTTTTAACAATGAGCCAAGATGAACAAGTCATGGTTCAACAAGGACTTTGCTACCTACCCCGGCGTCATCCTGGGGAGAGTAAAGGCTGGCGTATTTTTTGACTGTGCTTGATGTAAATCAACACATCCAGTTTGCAACTGGGGCTCAAGTCATGCCACTAAAGTGGTGTCTGTGGGGCCCAATTTTTGGAAAAAAGGGAGACTCTGCTTGGAGTCCCCTTGATGTGTTTTACATGATGTTAGAAGGGCATGACATGCCTATATCTGTGTCTCCTCCTCTTTTTCCTCGTCCAGCTGTTTTGTTTTCTCATGAGTATATGTCCTTATCACTTTCCCATGTGTTTGTGGTGTCTTGGGAGTTGTCTGTCACCTTTTGGACACCTTTGAAGGTGTTTTCTATGTGTTTTTAGGTGTTTGCCTCCCATTGTTTTCAATGGGGTTCGAGAGGTTCGTCGAACGTTCGTCGAACGGGGCCCTCGAACCGAACAGAACTCGAGCCTTCAGAGGTTCGCTCATGTCTAGTGGTCATCCCAGTTAAAGATTTAACAGCAAGAACAGCAGCAAAAGCCTTTCAAGTGCATTTCTTCAGACCACATGGATAGCCTGAACAGGTATTAACAGACCAAGAACCTGCATTTGAGGCTGAGATATTTCAGGAGTTCTGCAATCTGTACGGATGCAAGAAGATTCGTACCACTGCATACCATGCACAAACCAACGGCATGTGTGAACGCATGAATCAGATTGTCATTAAATTGCTGAAAACTCTCCCACTAGAGGAAAGATATCTCTGGCCAGAGAAGCTACCAGATCTAGTTAATATCTACAATAACATTCCAGTAAGTTCAACAAATTGTTCACCAGCTTATCTCATGAGAGCAAGACCTAGAAAACTACCAGTTGACTTAGAAATGGAAGTCATCATGCCAGAACTTGAATTCTATGAAAATGACTGGAACATTACTCGCCAAGCACAGTACAAGAAGATCCAAGAATGTGTTGAGGACAGCTTGAACCAGAGTCAAGAAAAACAAGAAAAAGACTTTAACAAGAAAGCAAAAGCTGCTTGTTATGGGGGGACCGGCAGATTAGAACCAGGGGGTATATATCCCAATCGCCAGTTGGGGCCCACCGTGCTCCAGATAGCAATGGAGCTGCTGGCACCCTGTGGGTTAGGCGGAGACTATAGAGCTGATGACTCAGAGATAACCCTGGAGACCTGGGAACCGGTCACGTGTGTAGGGAGACGTCAAACCGGACGACAACCCAGTTAGCGTTTCGGGGGAGCGGGCGCTACTCCGACCACGTGTGTAGGGAACACGTCAGGCCGGATGGTAACCAGTTAGCATTGACCGAGAAGACCGCTGTGACAGCGCCCTGTCAGCCATGTGTGTAAGACACATCAGGCCGAACGGTCCTTCGATTAGCGTTTCTGGTCACCACTCAACTGGCCACGTGTGTGAAGGACACGTCAGACCACGTAGTCACACAAGTAGCATTTGACTGGAAAGCCGAGGAGAGAAATAGGGTTCACACACCCAATCCAGGAACACCCTGTTAACTCCACAGGGGTTCTGGAATACGCTGTCCATGCACGTAGAGGGCACAACCGGACAGGTGACGCAGCAGGTATGCTGTCCGTGTGTGTACGAGGCACAAACGGACAGGTGACACAGCAGCCGCAGTCCAGTTAACGCCACTGGACTGCTATAGCACAACTGGAACAGCAGCAAGGAAGCACGGCGCCTGACCCTGATGTGCCGAGCTACGAATCTTGGCGTGACAGGCACCGTTCGCCTAGCCCTACCTACTGCTTCCAACAAAGCCTATTCCACCATGAACTCTAAATGAAGACTGCGCACCTCCATGTTGTCTCCAGCCCCTTTTATAACCTGGGTCCACCCCAAACCTAGGGTGGAACCACCAAGGTCCAATAGCAGAGTGTCATGTCAGCAGCGATGTCACCAGCGGCCTATCTGGAACCGCCACATCATTGATGACCTCATGGCAGCCAGGCCCCAAACACTTCACCAGTCATCGTCTGATGACCAATGGTGAGGTGCCAGATCATAGGGGCGGGCCTCTGCGAGCCAGTCCGGAGTGGGCACGTCATCAGGACACCTGACACCCTCTGCCCTATCAGGGCCTGCCACCTCACAGACATGCTCAGTGAGGTCCTTTCCGGACCTAGCCTCAGATGCACTAAGTGCCTGAGCATGCTCAGTAGCCTGAGCAACAGGCTCAGAAAGCAGACTATCAGTTTGAGCATGCTCAGTAGGCACATCCCAGAACTTAGACACAGTACGAAGTACAAGTACCTGTGCAAAGAGGCTGTTAGGATTAATTGTGGGAGCATGCTCAGTAGCCTAAACTGAGGACTTAGTCTCAGAAATGACACAATCAGGCTGAGCATGCTCAGTAGGCAAAACACCAGACAGACTCTGGCTGGGTAAATCGGCGCACGCATGCACACTAGCCGCCTCTCCACACTTAGACGTGGTGGAAGAAGCAGCCAACTGGACAACCCGAGGCACGGCCAAGAACGGCAGCTGGCACCTGGGCGCAACAGGAACCGCAGCAGGCTGCTTGCGGATATGGCGGCGCTGGTTCGTAACACTGCTCCCTTCATCCAGGAGAGATAGTATTGAAGAGAAAAAGAAGAATTCACAAGCTAGACGATCAATGGGAAGCAGAACCTTACACAGTGTTACCCTCAAGCAGAGATAACCAAAAAACCTGTGTCATTACCAAAGAAAAACTATATCTACAGTATCTAGAGACCATTTAAAAAAAAAATGTCCAGAACAACTCAAACCTCAAGAAGAGATTCACAGTATCCTTGAAGTGCAAGAACCAAATGAAAAGGTGATACACACAATACTTGGAGATTTTCCTGAAAACTGGCCTCAATATAATGGAGCAATCCTTGTACCAGTATTGACGTTCCCACAACAAGCAGAAGAAATCCATCAAGAAATCATCCAAGAGGAAATAACTCTAGCTCCAGAAGAACCAGCTGTAGCAACCCTAGAAGAGTCTACAGAAAGTACACTTCAAGTCACTCAACTCAGAAGATTGAGAGGTGTCAGACAAACACTTAAGGCTGCTTTACATGTGTCGATTTCTCGTGCGATCGCATTTGCGATCGCACTCGCCCCCATCGTTTGTGCGGCACGGGCAATTTCTTGCCCGTGTCGCACAATGCTGTAACCCCCCCGTCACATGTACTTACCTTCCAAACTACCTCGCTGTGGGCGGCAAACATTCACTTCCTGAAGGGGGAGGGACATTCGGCATCACAGCGACGTCACACAGCGGCCGGCCAATAGAAGCGGAGGGGCGGAGATTAGCAGGACGTAAACATCCCGCCCACCTCCTTCCTTCAGCATTGCCGGCGGCCGCTGGTAAGCTGCAGTTCATCATTCCTGGGGTGTCACACGGAGCGATGGGTGCTGCCTCGGGAACAATGAACAACCGGACATTCGATTTTTTGAAAATGAGCGACCTGTCAACGATGAACGAGAAGGTATTTCTGCTCGTTCACCGTCGCACGTAGCCGTCACACGCTACGATATCACCAACGATGCCAGATGTGTGTCACTTACGACGTGACCCCGCTAACATCTGGTTAGATATATCGTAGCGTGTAAAGCCCCCTTCAAGGGCCATTTACACACTGCGACATTGCTAACGATTTATCGTAGGGGTCACGGTGTTTGTGACGCACAACCGGCGTCGTTAGCAACATCGCAGCGTGTGACACGTATGAGCGACCTTCAACAATCGCAAAAGAGGTAAAAATTGTTGGTTTTGGAGAGGTCGTTTAATTACCAAAAATCGTTGTTTGGGCAGTAACGAGGTTGTTTGTCGTTCCTGCAGCATCACACATCGCTATGTGTGACACCGCAGGAGCAACGAACATCTCCTTACCTCGACCTCCACCGGCAATGAGGAAGGAAGGAGGTGGGCGGCATGTTTCAGCCGCTCATCTCCGCCCCTACTCTGCTATTGGATGGCTGCCGTGTGACGTCGTATGAAATGCCCCCTTAGAAAGGTGGCGGTTTGTCGGCAATAGCATCGTTGCAAGGAAGATAAGTATGTGTGATGGGTGTTAGTGATGTTGTGCGCCATGGGCAGCGATTTGCCCGTGACGCACAGCCGACGGGGGCGGGTACGCTCGCTAGCGATATCGGTACCGATATCGCAGTGTGTAAAGTACCCTTTAGTTCACTTAGAAACACTAGAGTGACACACACACCAGATACCAGAGCACTACAGAGGCAAATTGACACACCAGGTTTATGTACGTCTACACGCACCAACCTAGGTCAACCTCCGCTCAGGTACAGAAAGTACAGTAAAAAAAAAAAAAAATGTACTAAAGTAAATGTAAATATGTAAAAATGTAAAATTGATTTAAACTGCCTTTTTTTGCTTTTTGAATATTTTTGAAAATGGACAATTGAAAAGTTATCAGTTTTCTTAAATGCTTTGATATAAAAAAAAAATGGACCCAGGCTGCAGGACTGGCAGCAGCCAAGACAAACTTGTGTTCATTGTACATAGTTGCACCAGTTGTGCCCCACCAGGGTACACCCATCCAGCAGACATTGCTGTGAGTACCGCCACCAAGAGAGACCGGTTGCAGAAAAGGTCCGGGACAGAGATGGTCCAGACCTGGTCACCAGTGGAACCGGTGACCTGCCTCCTGAGAAGGGTTCTGGGACCAGCATGTTTGGGTGGTGGGTGCAAGGAGGGAAACACAGGTTGTAATGTTAAGGTGATGCACCTCCCCTGCGTGGGATGACCAGTTATACTGATGTTTACAAATACTTACCTATCAAATAAAAAAAAAAAAGTGTAACCAGTTTACCTTGCAACCCGAGGACGTGCTGGAATTAACCAAGGGGGAATGTAGTGCCCCTGAACACCTCAGGGTGCTACAAGGTTCTGCATCCCCACAAGGATGCAGGGCCTAACTCCTTAGGGACCCAGAACCCCAGTGCCAGTAAGACCAAAAACCCAGGTAATCTCAGTTTGGGTGGGACTATGGATGGCCGCCTAAAGGTGGAGCCACTTCAGTCTACTAGGTGGGAGGGTTAGGGTTACCAGCTGGGAGGGGCAGACTGTGAAGAGTAGTCGGGAACACAGGAAGTCAGAAGGAGAAGGCAGACTGCAGTGAGACAGAGCAGTCAGTAGTTAGTTCAGAGTTGACTGTGGAAGTGTAAAAGGTGGAAGTGAAGTGACTCCCTGACTCGGGTTGACGGTGACCTGGCACCCAGGAGAGGTAGTTGCCGGTGGAGTACTCCCGGAACTACGCACTGACTGGGTATAGGACCCTAGGACAGGAAAGAGCTTCAAGCCGACCTGTTAACACCTGCACAGCAAAGGGACCATCAAGGACCTTACTGACCCTAAAGAATCCGAAGACTCAGAAGCAAAGAGAGAGCCGGGGACAGGACCAGAGACTCCATCCCCCCAGGGTTCACACTGTCGTGAGGCGGACAGAGGTGGACAAACCACAAACCGGGGGCCCCAGTGTTCCATACTGTAATACTATTGTATGTACTGAGGATTTCGATTGCGTTAGGGCAATGACAACCAGAGACGAGTTCTTGGTGCAGAGATGTTTATAATATGTAACCAACGATATGTACATTAACGGAACAAAACACAGTAGAACAATAAACACAGGAAATACCTTCCAGGATCGGAGCGAAGGGAATTCCCGGGGCCACGCACCGGACTCCCCCAGGGAGACCACCAAGAGCGAACCCCTATACAGGGACTGTCCGGCAATCACCCCAGAAGGCCTAAATGCGCAGCAGCCGGGACACAAAGGGCAATAGGTATAGTCCAAAAATGTCCGCACGAGATGAGAGTCCAGAGTGGTTACGAACCGGAAGGAACTGGGCAGAAGTGCTGACCAAAGACGGCAGGCGGAGTCCGGGCACAGCTTGATGAGACCGGGTGAAGTCCAGAGTCGGTGTCGGTTGTTTTTCAGGAGGATCCAAAATGTCAATCAGGAACCAAGAGCAGCAAAGCAGGAGTACACAGCAAGCAGTATACTCAGGCACTGGACTAAGCTTAGGGGCGGCCTTTTAAACAGATGGACAGGAAGTAGGGCAACAGAACAGCAAACTCCATGTTAACCGAGGGCAAGCTCTTTCAAAAGAGAACTGGAAATCCCGGAAGTCTGACATATACCATGGGGACCCACTTACCAGACACAGGTGCAAGGGAGAAGGTACAAGAGAACCAGACTGGCACTGGGACGACAGGGACCTGGAGGCGAAATCAGCCGGTCTCAGGCAACCAGTTAACATCCAAGTGAGTAAACCAGTTGCCCTGAATACCTGTCTGGACTCCTTCTTCCGACAACCACCATACCATACACCCGCTGGGGCAATATCCTACTTGCGGAGGGATTACTATACTAGCTGCTAATACCATCAGCCCCAGTAGAGACATTTTGCAGTGACGGCTCCCTATACTGAGCCGCAACACTGAAAGTGGCATCACGTATGAACTTTATCCAATAATACCCTGTAAATATCCGCTGTTATGATTCAGGGACAGAGGAGGATCAAAAAACGCTAAAACCTAAAAAGTAACCAGAGTGGCTGGAACCTTATACGGACTGCAGACCTAAACCTGGCACACAACTAGAAGTAGCCGTGGGATGAGCCTAAGATAACCTAGTCGTCTCGACACAGCCAAAGAACTAAATATTCTTACAGATAGAAATATAAGAAAAAGTTAATCTGGCTCGGAGCAATCCCCAAAGATATAGATAGCCCCCCACATGTAAAGACTACGGTGATATAGAAAAACACAATACAAAGCTAGAAAACAGATTCAAAGATGAGGCCCAAACTATCTTTATAGGAAAGAGCACTGTCTGCAGCCGTAAAAACCCTACAAAATTTCAGCACGCCTGACATGGAAAAACCCTGAGACCACACGACCTCTCCCCCACTATATCAGAACTCTGATGTTACTGGGATCCAAAAACCCTAATATAGATGAGGGACTGAATTTAATACCAAGCATGACAAAACACAATACATTGCAGAATCATGGAGCTAAATATACAGACACTCCCAGCAGGGAATGATGCAATTCCACCAGGAACTTGTAACGCCTGCCTGGATCCACAGACTCAGATGGGCTGTAAAGGGGAGGCTAGAGGGAAGCCACTCACCAAGCAGGACCCCCAGAACCCTGAAACCCTTTAACCCCTCTACAGGGATTTGGAATTACACAGGGAACTGGAGATCACTACCTATGGAAGGCTGCAGTCCGATGAGAGTAGTAGTCAGGCAGAGTCAAACCAGGAATTGCGGAACAGGGACAGAATCGGCAGGCAATGACGTAGTCAGCAAACGTAGCAGAGGTCAAATCCGGATCGGGCAGCAAGGTACAAAAACAGTAGGCAGGAGGGTAGTCAGAAAACACGCAGAAGTCAACACACAGGAATCACCAAACAGAATAGGACGTAACAGGAGCCAGGAAAATCAGAACTATCTCCGGCAGTGGTCATGTGACAAGAGGGGGAATAAGAAGGGTGTGGTGTCTTCCCATTGGCTGTAGCTGAACGCTGGCAACGTCAGCTGGAAGACACATGCCACCCACAGTCAGCCAGTGGTTCTGCAGATTCCAAGCTAACCCAGCCCAGTGGATGATCGGAGCCTGCGCCCACCGCTGGCATCGACTCCTCTCCCATCACCAGCACCATCCACGGCAGGAACACGGCGTCGTCTGGCGATCGGAGCAGAAGTCGCTGGAGCAGACTCCGGCGGTGACGTAACAATACCCCTCCTCCACGAGGGGCCTCCGGACCCTCAAAACCCGGCTTCCCAGGAAATTGGAGGTGAAACCGCCGGACCAGACCCTTAGCATGAATATCGCTCGCAGGGACCCATGACCTCTCCTCAGGGCCATAACCCCTCCAATGCACCAAATACTGTACCGCCCCTCTGACAATACAGGAATCAAGTATTCTCTGTACCTCATACACCAAGTTACCTTCAACCAAAACAGGAGGAGGAGGGTCACTGACTGGGTGAATGGGGACATGATATAACTTGAGGAGGGACTTATGGAACACATTCGATATGTTAAAGGATGGGGGGAGTTGCAGGTGGAAAGCTGTGGGATTAATTACCTCGATTATCTCGTAAGGTCCAATAAACCTGGGACCCAGCTTAGCAAAAGGGACCTTGAGTTTAATATTCCGTGTGGATAACCATACCTTGTCACCAACTCCAAGGCTAGGGCCCTTGGAACGTCTCTTATTAGCAGAGGAGGCTTGACCAACCTTTGCCTTCTTCAGGTTCTCTTTCACCTCAGACCAGATAGCCTTCAGTTTTTCCACAGTTGATTCAGCCTCAGGAGTATCCACCAAAGCGGAAGAAAAAGAACCAAAACGTGGATGCAACCCTAAATTGCAGGAAAAGGGGGTAGTCTTGATGGATTCCTGATACTGATTATTGATAGCGAACTCAGCTAGCGGCAGACATTCCACCCAGTCAGACTGACGGTCAGACACATAACACCGGAGATATTGTTCAAGGGTTTGATTGGAACATTCGGTTTGACCATTGGTCTCTGGGTGGTAGGCAGATGAAAAAGATAGCTCTATATTGATCTTTTTACAAAACGCCCTCCAGAATTTCGAGATGAACTGTGTTCCTCGGTCAGAAACAATATATTTTCCGGAACCCCGTGTAACCGCACAATATGCCTAATAAACAACTTGCTAAGAGTGTCGGAATTGGGTAATCTGGACAGAGGAACAAAATGACACTGTTTGCTGAATCTATCCACTACTACCCAGATACAGGTCTTCCCTTCTGAGGGTGGAAGGTCAGTGATGAAGTCCATGGAGAGATGTGTCCAAGGGCTTACTGGAGTAGGTAGGGACTGGAGAAATCCGGCAGGGCGGTTACGGGGTGCCTTGGCTCGAGCACAAGTTTCACAAGCCAGTACATATTCCTTACAATCTTTCGCTACAGTTGGCCACCAAAAATTCCTGGTTACTAATCGGAGGGTATTGCCAATACCAGGGTGACCTGCCAGCACAAAATTGTGGGATTCCTGGAGTACCCGTAGGCGAAGTGAGGGGGCGACAAGCAGTTTATGGACAGGAGTGGTTTCAGGAGCTTGGTCTTGGGTATTATGGACCTCTTCTATCAAATCTAAGGAAAAACTGTGGAGGAGAAAAGCGCAAAATAGGGTCTTATCCGGTGGATGAGGGGATATATGTGCAAAGACAAGTACTCACCTGCTACAGTTGTGACAGGCACAACTCCTATGCAAGCATGTAGGCAGATTACACAGGTCATGCTGTTCTTTCTTGTACTGTCTTGTCCTGATGAAGAAGGCGGCTATGCCTTCGAAACGCGTTGACTCGTGCCAATAAAGGAAAGGATTTCATCGCATCTCTTGGATCTGTGGTTTTTCTAGCGCAGCATTTAACCCGTTTTTCTTGCATTCATTTTGTGATCAAATCTAAGGAAACAGATGACATAATGCCTTTAGCTAAAATATGCACTGGTTCAGAGTTTTCAGACTGAGAGGGACAGAAGCTACGGGAAAGTACATCAGCTCTTGTGTTCTTGGTACCGGGCCGGAATGTTACCACAAAATCAAATCTGGAGAAGAACAATGCCCACCTAGCTTGCCTAGGATTGAGTCTCTTAGCAGATTCCAGATAAGTGAGGTTCTTATGGTCTGTGATGACTGTGACCTTATGTTTGGCGCCTTCGAGGAAGTGGCGCCATTTCTCGAAGGCCCATTTAATTGCCAACAGCTCACGATTACCAATGTCATAATTTCTCTCTGTGGGAGAAAACTTGCGGGAAAAGAAGGCACAAGGACGAAGCTGAGTGAGAGACGAAGTACCTTGTGATAGCACCGCTCCCACTCCAACCTCGGATGCATCGACTTCCACAATAAATGGACGCGTAAGGTCAGGCTGAACCAGAATCGGGTCTGAGGAGAAACATTCTTTTAATTTTGAGAAGACATGGATCGCCTCTGGCTTCCAATTAACCACATCAGCCCCCTTTTTAGTCAAATCGGTGAGGGGTTTGGCAATTTTGTAAAAATCTCTAATAAATTTGCGGTAATAATTAGCAAACCCAAGGAAACGCTGCAAGGCCTTCAGAGACTTGGGCTGTACCCACTCCTTAATCAGTTGAAGCTTAGAGGGATCCATGCGGAAGCCTTCTGCAGACAATATATAACCCAGGAAATCAACCTGTGCCTAAAAAAAAAAAAAAAAAATTCTCATATTTAGCAAATAGGGAGTTTTCCCTGAGTCTCTGGAGTACAGTGCGTACATGTTGGACATGTGACGTAGCATCAGGAGAATTAATCAGGATGTCATCCAGATAGACCACCACATATTGACCATAAATATCTCTGAAAATGTCATTAACAAAGTTCTGGAGCACAGCCGGTGCATTACTTAATCCAAAAGGCATTACCAAGTACTCATAGTGTCCATCTGGAGTGTTAAATGCCGTTTTCCACTCATCTTTTCTGATGCGGATTAGGTTATATGCTCCCCTGAGATCCAGCTTGGTGACCCACCGGGCTCCTATGAGCTGGTTAAACAGATCGGGGATGAGTGGCAGAGGGTACTGATTCTTTACAGTAATAGCATTCAGTTCACGGTAGTCAATACAAGGTCTGAGGCCACCATCTTTCTTATCAACGAAAAAGAATCCAGCGCCGACTGGTGACCTGGATGGTCTGGTGAACCCTCTCTGCAGACTGTCTGTTATATAATATTTCGTGGCCTGACGCTCCGGACCAGAAAGATTATACATGTTACCCTTGGGGAGTCGGGAATTGGGGACCAAATCTATGGGGCACTCAATCTCTGTGCGGAGGTAATTTTTCAGATTCAGATACAGAAAAGACATCAGCAAAATCCCTGAATGCATGAGGTATGAAGATAGGTTCAGCTCTAGTCAGGTTAACAGATAATGACATACACGTCATATAAATCCAAAAACGGAAATAGAGATCCATAATCTATATATGCATGTCCACCAAAAAGAATACATAAACCGACACTAGACCTGCGTAATCACATAGTACATCAGAGAAAATACACATGATTTCAAAAAGTATTACAAAATTTTATTAACATGATACCAATAGACAGTATATCACATGATTCGAGACGGATATCAAAAAACACACAGTAAAAAGTCATTCATTACCCCTTAAAAACACAGAAACAATCCTGGGACAGTGTGGTCTTAAAGTTGGTACATTATAGTGGTCAGAAAAGGATATATACATGCACCCCAAAATACATCAAAGGTAATACTGCAAAACCAGCAACTTGGTATACTATAATCAAAAGGGATGCGTGCATAAATCCCAAATACATCAAAAGTAATAGTGCAAAGCTGGCACTCGAGCAGAGATAAATACTGATGTATCAAATTCTCATATCATGCAATTGTAAACATGTGATACATAAAGAAACCCTTGCGGATTACATTTAAACATAACTATCTGCAATGAGATTTTAACCATACCCCACATGAAATTGTGCCAGCATTCAGGTCAGTGTCAGACCATCCCATCACCCAGGAAGGGGGAGATGGGAAATAAATCAGACCTGAAACACTGCTGGAGGTAGATTAGAGTGTATAAGAGACCACTGCCTGATGAACCATACTGCCCAGCACCTTTACGCACACGTTTCACACTCGCTTCGTCAGGAGGTCTGGTGAACCCTCTCTGCAGACTGTCTGTTATATAAAATTTCGTGGCCTGACGCTCCGGACCAGAAAGATTATACATTTTACCCTTGGGGAGTCGGGAATTGGGGACCAAATCTATGGAGCAGTCATAATCTCTGTGCGGAGGTAATTTTTCAGATTCAGAAAAGACATCAGCAAAATACCTGAATGCATGAGGTATGAAGATAGGTTCAGCTCTAGTCAGGTTAACAGATAATGACATACACGTCTCCTGATACTCAGGGCTCCAGCGCACAATCTCCCACTGGTGCCAGTCTATGACCGGGTTATGTTGCGCAGCCATGGCATGCCCAATACCACTGCTGACATCAGATTCTCAAGAACAAAAAAATGACACAGATTCTACATGCAGAGCACCAACAAGCATGGAGATCTCTGGAGTTACAAAAGTAACCACACCCTGAGTTAGAGGGGTGCTATCAATAGCAGATATTCTAATAGGTGCATTTAACTTTAGCAAAGTCAAACCCAGCTCTTTTGCTACAATAGTGTCTATAAAATTAGCAGCAGAGCCACAATCAACAAAGGAATGCAGCCTTACAGATTTTCCCTGGTGAGACAATGAGACAGGTGACAATCTCATAGGGTCTGCAGGAAGTACCTGGGCACCTGAGTGGGTATCCTGGGGTCCGCTCAGGTGGTGCTGCTGCCTTGGAAGAGATTGCCTCTCTGATCCAGGCACTCCATGTTTGGCTCCACAACGTGATCTGCTCCCTTGCAGTCAACGGGACTCTGGACATGCTGAGATAGGTGCTGCAGCAGGGGCTTGGACCTGAGAAGACCTGAGATCCTGCACTTGCTGTGTAAGTCCATGTACAACGCCAGAAAGGGTGTGCACCTGATTTAGCACAGCATGGAGAGAATCCATTTTTTTTTCTCTCCTAGTCAGATGGGCCAGAGATAATGTAACGCCTGCCTGCATCCACAGACTCAGATGGGCTGTAAAGGGGAGGCTAGAGGGAAGCCACTCACCAAGCAGGACCCCCAGAACCCTGAAACCCTTTAACCCCTCTACAGGGATTTGGAATTACACAGGGAACTGGAGATCACTACCTGTGGAAGGCTGCAGTCCGATGAGAGTAGTAGTCAGGCAGAGTCAAACCAGGAATTGTGGAACAGGGACAGAATCGGCAGGCAATGATGTAGTCAGCAAACGTAGCAGAGGTCATATCCAGATCGGGCAGCAAGGTACAAAAACAGTAGGCAGGAGGGTAGTCAGAAAACACGCAGAAGTCAACACACAGGAATCACCAAACAGAATAGGACGTAACAGGAGCCAGGAAAATCAGAACTATCTCCGGCAGTGGTCATGTGACAGGAGGGGGGAATAAGAAGGGTGTGGTATCTTCCCATTGGCTGTAGCTGAACACTGGCAACTTCAGCTGGAAGACACATGCCACCCACAGTCAGCCAGCGGTATTGCAGATCCCAAGCTAACCCAGCCCACTGGATGATCGGAGCCTGCGCCCACCGCTGGCATCGACTCCTCTCCCATCACCAGCCCGATCCACGGCAGACACACGGCGTCGCCTGGCGATCAGAGCAGAAGTCGCTGGAGCAGACTCCGGCGGTGACTTAACAGAACTAGAGTTGAGCGCGGTTCGCGGTTCGAGGCTCGAGTGATTTTGGGGGCTGTTCTAGATCGAACTAGAACTCGAGCTTTTTTGCTAAAGCTCGATAGTTCTAGATACGTTCGAGAACGGTTCTAGCAGCAAAAAAACAGCTAATTCCTAGCTGGCTTTCCGCTGTAATAGTGTAAGTCACTGTGACTCACACTATTATGACATTTCAGTGTATAGTGTGCGGGAACAGCGCATTCAGATCACTGCTGTATGTATAATGGCGATCGCCATTTTTTTTTTTTTCCTTGTCTTCCTTCCCTAAGCGCGCGCGTGTAGTGGGGCGGGCCAGCATGTCAGCCAATCCCAGACACACACACAGCTAAGTGGACTTTTAGCCAGAGAAGCAATGGCATGTGTGATAGGATGTCCATGTCACATGTCCCTGCATTATAAAACCGGACATTTTCCTCCAGCACGCCATTATCTGCCTTCTGCGTCCTTGGTGTCAGACATCACTGGCGCAGCTCCTATCGCCGATACTGCTGTATACGCTCCATACACAGCACTGGACAGCTTAGGGATAGCACTTTCTATCAGTCCTTTTAAGGGCTCATACCGGCAGGGTCAGAGCCATAGGTGACAGAGTTTAAAACAGAGTTTAACAGCTACACAAGATGACAGCGTCTGTGTAGCTAAGGTCAGGGATTTCCTCGCTGCATTTCCCCATTAGGAGGGATAGAAAGGCAGGCTTCCTTTCCTCTACCCAGAGACCCACAACTAGAGATGAGCGAACCGGTCGCGGTTCGGCTCGAGGTTGGTTCGCCGAACGGACCTCCCGTTCGAGTTCGGTTCGTCGAACGTTCGACGAACCGAACTCGAACTGCATAGGAAACAATGGCAGGCAATCACAAACACAGAAAAACACCTAGAAAACACCCTCAAAGGTGTCCAAAAGGTCACAAACAACTCACAACACATGGTAAAGTGACAAGGACATATACTCATGGGAAAACAAAAGAGCTGGACAAGGAAAAAGAGGAGGACACACAGATATATGAGTATATGCAAGGAAACATCGATTCCATTAATGTGCAACTTGAGCCCTGCTCATTCTTGGCTTCCAATCTTGATAAATTGCCTGAGCTCGCCACGTACGTCTTGGGGATCTTGTCGTGTCCTGCAGCCAGCGTTCTCTCGGAACCTGTCTTCAGTGCTGCTGTGGGTCTGCTGGCAGATAAGCACACGTGTCTGTCCACTGACAATGTGGACATGGCTCTCAGAGGACTTTTCTTCCCCTGGGTCAGCCAGGGGACGGGAAAGGCACGCGTATTTTTGAGAGTGCTTCATGCAAAGCATCTTTTTCTTTTTCAAAAGGGAGCTCAACCGATGCCAGTCAAGTGGGGTGTGTGTGGCCCAGTGAGTGGCAACGAGGGAGACTGTGGTTGGAGTCCCCTCGCTGTGTCTCTAAAAGAACCAAGATGAACAAGTCATGGCTCTCAGAGGACTTTTCTTCCCCTGGGTCAGCCAGGGGACGGGAAAGGCACGCGTATTTTTGAGAGTGCTTCATGCAAAGCATCTTTTTCTTTTTCAAAAGGGAGCTCAACCGATGCCAGTCAAGTGGGGTGTGTGTGGCCCAGTGAGTGGCAACGAGGGAGACTGTGGTTGGAGTCCCCTCGCTGTGTCTCTAAAAGAACCAAGATGAACAAGTCATGGCTCTCAGAGGACTTTTCCTCCCCTGGGTAAGCCAGGGGACGGGAAAGGCACGCGTATTTTTGAGAGTGCTTCATGCAAAGCATCTTTTTCTTTTTCAAAAGGGAGCTCAACCGATGCCAGTCAAGTGGGGTGTGTGTGGCCCAGTGAGTGGAAACGAGGGAGACTGTGGTTGGAGTCCCCTCGCTGTGTCTCTAAAAGAACCAAGATGAACAAGTCATGGCTCTCAGAGGACTTTTCTTCCCCTGGGTCAGCCAGGGGACGGGAAAGGCACGCGTATTTTTGAGAGTGCTTCATGCAAAGCATCTTTTTCTTTTTCAAAAGGGAGCTCAACCGATGCCAGTCAAGTGGGGTGTGTGTGGCCCAGTGAGTGGAAACGAGGGAGACTGTGGTTGGAGTCCCCTCGCTGTGTCTCTAAAAGAACCAAGATGAACAAGTCATGGCTCTCAGAGGACTTTTCTTCCCCTGGGTCAGCCAGGGGACGGGAAAGGCACGCGTATTTTTGAGAGTGCTTCATGCAAAGCATCTTTTTCTTTTTCAAAAGGGAGCTCAACCGATGCCAGTCAAGTGGGGTGTGTGTGGCCCAGTGAGTGGCAACGAGGGAGACTGTGGTTGGAGTCCCCTCGCTGTGTCTCTAAAAGAACCAAGATGAACAAGTCATGGCTCTCAGAGGACTTTTCTTCCCCTGGGTCAGCCAGGGGACGGGAAAGGCACGCGTATTTTTGAGAGTGCTTCATGCAAAGCATCTTTTTCTTTTTCAAAAGGGAGCTCAACCGATGCCAGTCAAGTGGGGTGTGTGTGGCCCAGTGAGTGGAAACGAGGGAGACTGTGGTTGGAGTCCCCTCGCTGTGTCTCTAAAAGAACCAAGATGAACAAGTCATGGCTCTCAGAGGACTTTTCTTCCCCTGGGTCAGCCAGGGGACGGGAAAGGCACGCGTATTTTTGAGAGTGCTTCATGCAAAGCATCTTTTTCTTTTTCAAAAGGGAGCTCAACCGATGCCAGTCAAGTGGGGTGTGTGTGGCCCAGTGAGTGGCAACGAGGGAGACTGTGGTTGGAGTCCCCTCGCTGTGTCTCTAAAAGAACCAAGATGAACAAGTCATGGCTCTCAGAGGACTTTTCTTCCCCTGGGTCAGCCAGGGGACGGGAAAGGCACGCGTATTTTTGAGAGTGCTTCATGCAAAGCATCTTTTTCTTTTTCAAAAGGGAGCTCAACCGATGCCAGTCAAGTGGGGTGTGTGTGGCCCAGTGAGTGGAAACGAGGGAGACTGTGGTTGGAGTCCCCTCGCTGTGTTATACATGCTTTTAGAAGGGCATGACATGGCTTGGAGGTTGACTTTCATAAAATGCAAGCTGTTGGCTACCAAAATGCTGCCTTTCCAACAACTGTGGTTATAGGCAATGAGGAACATACTGATGAAGATGAGACGCAGATACCCGATTGGGATGACAACTTAAATATTCGGTCAGGGCAAGAAGAGGCTCGGTCTGAGGGGGAGGGGAGTGCAAACACAACAATTGATGATGAAGTTCTAGATCCCACCTACTGTCAACCCCCAGTCAGGCACTCGAGGAGGTCAACAGAGGCGGTGGAGGAGGATGCAACCGACGACGAAATTACCTTGCGCCTTCCTGGACAGAGTCGGAGCACTGGTAGCACGTCTACAACTGCATCCTCAGCCACCACTCTGCCTATGAGCATTATTCGGGGTGCATCAACAGGTCGCATGGCCTCTAAGCCTTGCCTAGCCTGTTCCTTTTTTGACATAGAAAAAGATCGCCCAAATCATGTGATATGTAAAATTTGTCATGATTCTCTTAGTAGAGGTCAAAACCTCAGCAGTTTGACAACTTCTTCCATGAATCGTCACATGAATAAATATCATAGGTCCCGGTGGGAAGCTCACTGTGCTGCAATGCGGCCTAGCGGAGCGAACCATCCACCGCCCGCCCCTTCCAGTGCATCCGCGCGCTCTTCATCTTCTAGGACTGTGGGGACAGCTGTCACACCTGTTTTTCCACGCAAAACTTCCACCACTGTAACCGCAACAGGCAGTTTGCTTGGTAGGTCGTCAGTTGGTTTGGAAGCGGAAACAAGTGAGTGTGTACAGCTCTCTCAGACATCGATAGCACCTACGTTGGATGAAGGCAACATCATGTCTCCGCCTGCACTTTCCTCACAAACCTGCATTTTTCCAGGGACACCCTACTCAACACCGTCTACACACAGCAGCCAGATCTCTGTCCCTCAGATGTGGTCAAATAAAAGGCCACTTCCTCCGACCCATGACAAAGCTAAGAGGTTGACTCTATCCCTCTGTAAGCTGTTGGCTACCGAAATGCTGCCTTGCCACCTAGTGGACACACAGGATTTTAGAGACCTTATGTCTGTCGCTGTGCCCCAGTACCAGATGCCTAGTCGCCACTACTTCTCTAAGAAAGGTGTGCCCGCGCTACACCAGCATGTCGCACACAACATCACCGCTTCCTTGAGAAACTCTGTGTGTGAACGGGTGCATTTCACCACCGATACTTGGACCAGTAAGCATGGACAGGGACGTTACATGTCGCTGACTGGGCACTGGGTAACTATGTTGATAGATGGTGAAGGGTCTGCTGCACAAGTCTTGCCGTCCCCACGACTTGTGTGTCAATCCTCTGTCTGTCCAAGTTCCGCCACTGCTTCTGCATCCTCCACCTCATCTGGGTCCTCCACCTCCGCCCCAAGCCTGCCTGGTCAGGCCACCAGCGTTCTCACTGCGCAGAAGGAATCACGCACCCCTCATTACTATGCTGGCAGCAGAGCGCAACGGCATCAGGCGGTCTTTAGCTTGACATGTCTTGGGAATAAGAGTCACACAGCTGAGGAGTTGTGGTCAGCTCTGCGGTCCGAGTTTAATAAATGGTTGTCTCCACTCAACCTGCAGCCTGGTAAGGCCGTGTGCGACAATGCTGCAAACCTGGGTGCGGCCCTTCGCCTGGGCAAGGTGACACACGTGCCTTGTATGGCTCACGTGTTGAACCTTGTTGTCCAGCAATTTTTAACACACTATCCCGGCCTAGATGGCCTTCTGACCAGGGCATGTAAACTGTCTGCAGTGCTCACTTCCGCCGTTCAACCGCCGCAGCTGAGCGACTTGCATCGCTCCAGAAGTCTTTCGGCCTGCCGGTTCATCGCCTGAAATGCGATGTGGCGACACGCTGGAATTCAACTCTCCACATGTTACAGCGACTGTGGCAGCACCGGCGAGCCCTGGTGCAATACGTCATGATGTATAGCCTGGGCCAACGAGATGCAGAAGTGGGGCAGATCACCCTGATGGAGTGATCTCAGATCAAGGACCTATGCACCGTTCTGCACAGTTTCGACATGGCGACGAATATGTTTAGCGCTGACAATGCCATTATCAGCATGACGATTACAGTCATTTACATGCTGGAGCACACGCTAAACACTATTCGGAGTCAGGGGGTGGGACAACAGGAAGGGGAGGAACTACAGGAGGATTCATATGCGCAAGACACAACAACATCACCAAGGTCCAGACGTTCATCATCACCAACGCGGCAGGCATGGGACCATGGGGGACAGGGATCAACAAGGGCGCATGGTAGCAGGCGAGATGTTGAGGAAGGTGCAGGAGGACATGAAGATATGGAGGACGAACTGTCCATGGACATGGAAGACTCAGCGGATGAGGGAGACCTTGGTCAAAATTCAGTTGAAAGAGGTTGGGGGGAGATGTCAGAGGAAGAAAGAACGGTTAGCACCTCTATGCCACAAACACAGCGTGGACTTGGTCCGCATGGCTGCGCAAGACACATGAGTGCCTTCTTGTTGCACTACCTCCAACATGACCCTCGGATTGTCAAAATTAGAAGTGATGATGACTACTGGCTTGCCACACTATTAGATCCCCGGGACAAGTCCAAATTTTGTGACATAATTCCACCCATAGAAAGGGACGCACGTATGCTGGAGTATCAGCATAAGCTGTTACTCGATCTTAGCTCGGCTTTTACACCAAACAACCGTGCAGGTGAAGGGAGTGATTCTCCCAGTTGTAACTTGACAAACATGGGACGGCATCGTCATCTTCAACAGTCTACCCGTACCAGTAGGACCGTATCTGGTGCTGGTAACAGCAATTTTATGGAATATTTTCATAATTTTTTTAGACCCTCCTTTGCAAGGCCACCAGAGACAACAAGTCTGACACATAGTCAACGGATGGAGAGGATGATACAGGAGTATCTCCAAATGAACATCGATGCAATGACTTTGCAAATGGAGCCTTGCTCCTTTTGGGCTTCAAATCTAGAAAAATTGACAGAGCTCTCCAGTTACGCCTTGGAGATTTTGTCGTGTGCAGCTGCCAGCGTTGTCTCTGAACGTGTCTTCTTCAGTGCTGCTGGGTGTGTGCTGACAGATAAGCGCACGCGTCTGTCCAGTGACAATGTGGACACACTGACGTTCATCAAAATGAACAAGTCATGGATCCAGAAGGAATTTACTACCCCTGTGTCATCCTGGGGAGAGTAAATGCTTGTGGATTTGGAATGTGCTTGATGCAAATCAAAACATCCTGTTTGCAACTAGGGCACAAGTGCTGCCACTGATGGGGTGTCTGTGTGCCCAATGTTGGGAAAAAAGGTAGACTCCGCTTGGAGTAACCCTTGCTTGATGTGTTTTTTAAAAATGATACAAGATGAACAGATCTGAAGGCAAGATGAAGGCAACATCATGTCTCCGCCTGCACTTTTCTCACAAACCTGCATTTTTCCAGGGACACCCTACTCAACACCGTCTACAGACAGCAGCCAGATCTCTTTCCCTCAGATGTGGTCAAATAAAAGGCCACTTACTGCGACCCATGACAAAGCTAAGTGGTTGACTCTATCCCTCTGTAAGCTGTTGGCTACCGAAATGCTGCCTTTACGCGTAGTGGACACACAGGATTTTACAGACCTTATGTCTGTCGCTGTGCCCCAGTACCACATGCCCAATCACCACTGCTTCTCCAAGAAAAGCATGCCCGCGCTACACCAGCATGTCGCACACAACATCACCACTTCCTTGAGAAAATCTGTGTGCGACAGGGTGCATTTCAACACAGATACTTGGACCAGTAAGCATAGACAGGGTCATTACATGTCACTGACTGGGCACTGGCAAACTATGGTGAGAGATGGAGAAGGGTCTGCTGTACAAGTCTTGCCGTCCCCACGAGTTGTTTCAATCCTTGTTCTGTATGTAGAAGTTAATACACTGCTTCTGCCTCTTCAACCTCGTGTGGGTCCTCTACCTTGGCGCAAACCCTGTGTGGTCAGGCCACCCTTCCTTGCAACTGCGCACAAGGACTACCACACACCTCCTTACTATGCTGGCAGCAGAGCTCAATGCCATCAGGCGGTCAAAGCTTTACTTTGAAATGTATGGGAAATGTGAGTCACACCGCTATTACAGAGAATAGTAGTCAGGCAGGGTCAAAACATTAATTGAGGAACAGGAACAGAATGGGACGGCCAGGAAAGAATCAGAAAACAAGCAGAGTTGAAATGCGTATCGGCCAACAAGGTACATAAACAGCAAGCAGGAAAAGTAGTCAGGTAACAAGCACACAAAATCATAAAACTGAACTGGGGGTAAAATTAACCAGAGGTTCATAGCTATGTCTGGCAGTGGTCTGCAGACAGGATGGGCATAAAAAAGGGTGTGGTGTCTTCCCATTGGTTGTAGCTGAATGATGGTATTTCATCTGTGAGATACCCACCAGCTACATTCAGCCAGAGATTCTGCATCTGTCAAGGTAATGCAGCCCAGTGGGTGAGCATAACCTGCGTCCACCTGCGCCGCTGGCATCGACTACTCTCACATCATCAGCACTATTCATGAAAGAAACACGTTGTCACCTGGCAACCGGAGTACAAATTGACGGAGCGGACTACGTTGGTGACTTAACAGCCGTGTGCGGCAATGATGCAAACCTGGCTGCGGGCCATCCTCAGGGCAATGTGACACACGTGCCTTTTAGGGCTCACGTGTTGAACCGAATTCGCCAGCAATTTTGAAAACACCATCACGGCCTACATGGCCTTGTGCAGTGGGCACGCTCGCTATGTGCTCACTTCCATCGTGCGCACACAGCAGCTCAACAACTTTCATAACTCCGGAAGTCTTAGGGTCTGGCAGTTAAACGCCGTAAATGCGATGTTTCGACACGCAGGAATTGGAATCTGCACATGTTGCAGCGTGTGTGGCAGCACCGCAGAGCCCTGCTGAAATACGGTAAGACATATAGCCTGGGATAACTTGATCCAGAGGTGGTGCAGATCACG
Organism: Anomaloglossus baeobatrachus; assembly: GCF_048569485.1. Taxonomy (NCBI): domain Eukaryota; kingdom Metazoa; phylum Chordata; class Amphibia; order Anura; family Aromobatidae; genus Anomaloglossus; species Anomaloglossus baeobatrachus. The sequence goes on from NC_134362.1 coordinate 977,293, forward strand.
CTGCTGGAGTGGTGTCAGATCAAGGACCTATGCACCCTGCTACACAGTTTTGAAATGTCGACGAATATGTTTAGCACTGGCAATGTCATTCTCAGCGTGACAATTCTGGTCATCTACATGATGGAGCACACTGTAATTATTATTCTGAGTCAGGTGTTGGGACAAGAGGAAGGGGAGGAAGTACAGGAGGAGTCATATGCGGAAGGGATAACAAGATCTACGAGGTCCAGATGGTCAGCGGCACCTATGCGGCATTCATGGTGAGGGAGAGGGATTAACAAGGGCGCATAGTATCAGCAAAAAGTGTTGATGAAAGTGCAGGAGCCCATGAAGAAATGGAGGACGAACTGGCGATGGGCATGGAAGACTCAGCAGATGAGTGAGAGCTTGCTCACATTTCGGTTGTGCGAGGTTGTGGGTAGAGGGCAGAGGAAGGATGCACGATTCTCACCTCTCTGCCACCAACACACCAAGGACTTGGTCCTCCTGGATGCACAAGACACATGAGCGCCTTCTTGCTGCACTACCTACATGACCCTCGGATTGTATGAATTTGAACTAATCCTGAATACTGGGTTGCCACACTGTTAGATCCCCGGTACAAGACAAAATTTGGCGAACTAATTCCTGCCATAGAAATAGACGCACGTATACAGGAGTATCTGCAGAATGTGGTACGCAATCTTAGATCTACTTGTCCACTAAACACCAGTGCTGCACAGAGTGAATCTCAACGCTTTGTCATGGATAGGAGGAAATGGTCTTTTACTTGTCCACATCGGAGGGACCGAGGGATGGCTGCTGTGCTGAGATGGCGTTGAGTACGGTGTCCCTGCACAGTTGCACTTTTGGTCATATCCCAAAAGGAGTTGAAAAAGGACAGATGCTGTTGGAAAGGGGAACAGGTGTGTTGGAAAGGGGAAAAAAGTTTTGGTCCGTGGTTTTGGTGGTTAAGCAACTGTAACATTTGCTGAAGAAACAACATCTGTTACAGTGGGACTGGCAGATTTGGATAAAGTGGTATATAATCTGTGACCGCTATATAACGAAAATTAATAAGAAAAGAAAGAGAAAGGTATATATCCCCATCAGCAGTCAGTGTCCACCGTGCTCCCAGTTGGAAAAGGAGAGGTTGGCAACTTGAAGGTTTGGTGGAGGATACAGAGCTGGGTGGCTATGAAACTAATAGTAGCCTGAACCGAGTTAGACGCCATTCGGATCTGGAGACTGTGAGCCCTGTTAGCGTCACAGGGTCCACATGCCCACCCAGCCCAGGAACTCCCTGTTAACAACACAGGGGCCATTGAGTACGCTGACCGTGTGCGTAGGGGCCACACCTGTGGACAGCAGGCGCATCAGCAGCAGCAGGCCTGTTAATGCCACTGGGCTCCACAAGCAGGACTGTTAGGACAGGAGCTGGTCTTAACCGTTCTGCGTTACCAACTGTGGTGGTGGCCTGCATCCACCACCCGATCCCTGCCTACCTCTGGCCTAAAGCCGCAATGGGTTCAACACATGGAGGTGTGCTCTTTCGGAGCATAATAGAAGACTGCGCACCTCCTTGTTGGCTCCAGCCCCTTTTATAACCTGGGTCCGCCCCAAACCAGGGTGAACCACAATGCACCTCCTGGAGACAAAAGTAGAGTGACACGTCATGAGTGGCATAACTAGCGTCCTATTTGGAAACGCAACTTCAATGATGACCTCATGGCTGCCATGACCCAAACACCTCACCAGTCATCGTCTGAGCATCAATAATGCGGTGACAAGTCATAGGTGTGGGCCTCTGCAAGCCGTTTGGGAGGACACCTGATGCCCTGTGGTCTATATGGGACCCCCACATCAGGGCCAGGGCCAAAGAGTTCATTACCGGACCTAGTCTCTGATGCAGGAAGTGCCTGAGCATGCTCAGTAGCATGAAATACAGTCTCTGAAAAAAGACTATCAGCTTTAGCATGGTGTCTATGCCCAAAACAGGACTTAGACCCGGCACGGAATGCAAGCACCTGTGCAAAGAGGCTTTTCACACTTAGTGTGGGAGCATGCGCTGTATCCCGAAATGAAAACTTAGCGTCAGGAATGGCACAGTCAGGCTGAGCATACTCACTAGGCGAAACACTGTAATTATGCTGCAGCTGGGGTACATCGGCACACGCATGCGCACTAGCTGCCTCTCCACACTTAGACGTGGAGGGGAAATTTGTCTTGGAGATGCTGTCTATGAACAGAAGGAAAAGCTAAAGGAAGCCTGACTTTCTATCCCTCCGAATTATGAAATGCAGCAATGAATTCCATGAGTTTGCTATAACATTAGCGTAGCAAAATGTGCATGAGGGTGTGATGTAGAGGTGCTAGAAATAGCTTGTCACCAGTGGGGCACTAATGGAATACAACAGCCAGTTCTATGATGCCACAAAATGGCAGTATTTTGTGCTATCATTATAGCTTATTAAAAACAGAGCACGAGGTTGTCATGCAGAGGTGCTGCACATAGATTTGCAGTAGTGTGAATTGACAAAAGTACAATAGCCACGTTTAGGATACAACTAGGTACAGTGAGTGTTTGCTAGTAAAATTGCTTAGTTTAAAAAAGTTGTAGTGTGCAATGCAGGCAGACGTGCTATGCAAATGTCTTTGCACTAGTGGGACTATAGCAAAGTCCAATAGCCACGTATAGGATGCCACTAGGTACACTGAGTGTGTGCTAGTATAATGGCTTCGTTATAATTTGTTGGAGTGTGCAACGCAGGCAGATGCGCTCTGCAAATGTCTTGGCACTAGTGGGACTATAGCAAAGTCCAATAGCCACGTATAGGATGCCACTAGGTACACTGTGTGTTTGCTAGTATAATGGCTGAGTTTAAAAAAGTTAGAGTGTGCAATGCAGGCAGACGTGCTGCAAATAACGTTCCAATACTGTGAATTGACAAAAGTACAATAGCCACGTTTAGGATGCCACTAGGTACACTGACTGTTTGCTAGTATAATGGCTGAGTTTAAAAAAGTTAGAGTGTGCAATGCAGGCAGACGTGCTGCAAATAACGTTCCAATACTGTGAATTGACAAAAGTACAATAGCCACGTTTAGGATGCCACTAGGTACACTGACTGTTTGCTAGTATAATGGCTGAGTTTAAAAAAGTTAGAGTGTGCAATGCAGGCAGACGTGCTGCAAATAACGTTCCAATACTGTGAATTGACAAAAGTACAATAGCCACGTATAGGATGCCACTAGGTACACTGAGTGTGTGCTAGTATAATGGCTTCGTTATAATTAGTTGGAGTGTGCAACGCAGGCAGATGCGCTCTGCAAATGTCTTGGCACTAGTGGGACTATAGCAAAGTCCAATAGCCACGTATAGGATGCCACTAGGTACACTGAGTGTGTGCTAGTATAATGGCTTCGTTATAATTAGTTGGAGTGTGCAATGCAGGCAGATGTGCTCTGCAAATGTCTTGGCACTAGTGGGACTATAGCAAAGTCCAATAGCCACGTATAGGATGCCACTAGGTACACTGAGTGTGTGCTAGTATAATGGCTTCGTTATAATTTGTTGGAGTGTGCAACGCAGGCAGATGCGCTCTGCAAATGTCTTGGCACTAGTGGGACTATAGCAAAGTCCAATAGCCACGTATAGGATGCCACTAGGTACACTGAGTGTTTGCTAGTATAATGGCTTCGTTATAATTTGTTGGTGTGCGCAACGCAGGCAGATGCGCTCTGCAAATGTCTTGGCCCTAGTGGGACTATAGCAAAGTCCAATAGCCACGTATAGGATGCCACTAGGTACACTGAGTGTTTGCTAGTATAATGGCTTAGTTAGAATGAGTTGGAGTGTGCAGAGGACAAGAGGGTACAGTGGCAGGATTGTGGTGCTCTGGGTAGAGGAATGGAAGCCTGCCTTTCTATTCCCTCCTAATGGTGAAATGCAGGGAGGAAATCCCTGACCTGGGCTACACAGACGCTGTTGCTGTTTGCAGGACCTGTCACCTATGGCTCTCTGACCCTGCCGGTACGAGCCCTTAAAAGGACTGCTAGAATGTGCTCTCCCTAAGCTGTCTAACGCTGTGTATGCAGCGCATACAGCTGTATCGGCGATAGGACAAAGGACGGAACTGCGACAGTGATGTCTGACACCAAAGACGCAGAAGGCAGATAATGGCGATCGTGAAGAAAATGTCCGGTTTTATAATGCAGGGACATGTGACATGCAGATCCTATCACACATGCCGTTGCTTCTCTGCCTCAAAGTCCACTTAGGTGTGTGTGTGTCTGTGATTGGCTGACATGCTGGCCAGCCCCACAAGACGCGCGCGCTTAGGGAAGGAAGACAAGAAAAAAAAAAAAAAAAATGGCGATCGCCATTATAGAAACAGCAGTGATCTGAAGGCGCTGTTCACGCACACTATACACTGAAATGTGATAATAGTTTGATTCACAGAGTGACTTACACTATTACAGCAGAAACCAAGCTAAGATTTAGCTGTTTTTTGGCTGCTAGAACCGTTCTCGAACGTTTCTAGAACTATCGAGCTTTTGCAAAAAGCTCGAGTTCTAGTTCGATCTAGAACATGCCCCAAAATCACTCGAGCCTAGAACTGGAGAACCACGAACCACGAACCGCGCTCAACTCTACCCACAACCCTGCAACAGTACCCTCCTGCCCTTTGCACACTCAAACTCATTGTTACTAAGCCATTATACTAGCAAACACCGAGTGAACTTAGTGGCATCCTAAATGTGGCTGTTGGACGTCTGTATCGTCCCACAAGTGCAAAGATATTTGCAGCACTTCTGCCTGCATTGCACACTCAAACTCATTGTTACTTACTAAGACATTATAATACCAAAAGTTGAATAAACTTAGTGGCATACAAGAAGTGGCTGTTGTACTCCATTAGTGCCCCACTGGTGCAAATCTATGTGCAGCACCTCTGCATGACACCCACCTGCCCTGTTTTTAATAAGCTATAATGATAGCAAAAAATACTGCCATTTAGTGGCATCATAGAACTGGCTGTTGTATTTCATTATTGTGCCACTGGTGCCAAGCTATTTCTAGCACCTGTGCATGACACCCTCATGCACATTTTGCTACGCTAATGTTATAGCAAACTCAGGGAATTCATTGATGCATTTGATAATTCGGAGGGATAGAAAGTGAGGCTTCCTTTAGCTTTTCCTTCTGTTCATAGACAGCATCTCCAAGTCCACACCCGAAGAGCAATTTCTCCTCCACGTGCAAGTGTGGAGAGGCAGCTAGTGCGCATGCGTGTGCCGATTTACCCCAGCTGCAGCCTAACTACAGTGTTTCGCCTAGTGAGTATGCTCAGCCTGACTGTGCCATTCCTGAGTCTAAGTCTTCATTTCGGGATACAGCGCATGCTCCCACACTTAGTGTGAAAAGCCTCTTTGCACAGGTACTTGCATTCCGTGCCGGGTCTAAGTCCTGTTTTGTGCCGAGACACCATGCTAAAGCTGATAGTAATTTTCAGAGACTCTATTTCATGCAACTGACCATGCTCAGGCACTTACTGCATCAGAAACTAGGTCCGGTAATGAACTCTTTGGCCCTGCCCCTGATGTGGGGGGGCCCATATAGACCACAGGGCATCAGGTGTCCTGACGATGTGGCCAGGCCACTCCCAAATGGCTTGCAGAGGCCCGCCCCTATGACTTGTCACCTCATTATTGATGGTCAGACGATGACTGGTGAGGTGTTTGTGTCGTTGCAGCCATGAGGTCATTATTGAAGTTGTGGTTCCAAATAGGACGCTAGTTATGCCACTCATGACGTGTCACTCTGCTTTTGTCTCCAGGAGGTGCATTGTGGTCCACCCTGGTTTGGGGCGGACGCAGGTTATAAAATGGGCTGGAGCCAACAAGGAGGTGCGCAGTCTATTATGCTCCGAAAGAGCACACCTCCATGTGTTGAACCCATTGCGGCTTTAGGCCAGAGGTAGGCAGGGATAGGGCGTCGATGCAGGCCGCCACCACAGTTGGTAACGCAGAACGGTTAAGACTAGCTCCTGTCCTACAAGTCCTGCTTGTGCAGCCCAGTGGCATTAACAGGCCTGCTGCTGCTGATGCGCCTGCTGTCCACAGGTGTGGCCCCAATGCACACGGTCAGCGTACTGAATGGCCCCTGTGATGTTAACAGGGAGTTCCTGGGCTGGGTGGGCGTGTGGACCCTGTGACGCTAACAGGGCTCCCAGTCTCAAGATCCGAGTGGCGTCTAACTCGGTTCAGGCAACTATTAGTTTCATAGCCACACAGATCTGTATCCTCCACCTAACCTTCCAGTTGCCAACCTCTCCTTTTCCATCTGGGAGCACGGTGGACATTGACTGCTGATGGGGATATATACCTTTCTCTTTCTTTTCTTATTAATTTTCGTTATATAGCGGTAACATAGTATATACCACCTTATCCAAATCTGCCAGTCCCACCGTAACAGATGGTGTTTCTTCATCAAATGTTACTTCTGCTTAACCAACAAACCCACGGACAAAAACTTTTTTCCCCTTTCCAACACACCTGTTCCCTTTTCCACCAGCATTTGTCATTTTTCAACTCATTTGGTATATGACCAAAAGTGCAACTCTGCAGGGACACCGTACTCAATGCCATCTCAGCCCAGCAGCCATCCCTCGGTCCCTCCGATGTGGACAAGTAAAAGACCATTTCCTCCTATCCATGACAAAGCGTTGAGATTCACTCTGTGCAGCACTGGTGTTTAGTGGAAAAGCAGATCTAAGATTGCGTACCACCTTCTGCAGATACTCCTGTATACGTGCGTCCCTTTCTATGGCAGGAATTATTTCGCCAGATTTTGTCTTGTACCAGGGATCTAACAGTGTGGCAACCCAGTAGTTAGCATTACTTCGAATTCGTACAATCCGAGGGTTATGTTGTAGGTAGTGCAGCAAGAAGGCGCTCATGTGTCTTGTGCATCCAGGAGGACCAAGTCCTTGGTGTGTTGGTGGCAGAGAGGTGAGAATCGTGCCTCCTTCCTCTGCCCTCTCCCCCCAACCTCGCACAACCGAAATGTGAGCAAGCTCTCACTCATCTGCTGAGTCTTCCATGCCCATCACCAGTTCGTCCTCCATTTCTTCATGGGCTCCTGCACCTTCCTCAACAATTTTTGCTGATACTATGCGCCCTTGTTAATCCCTCTCCCCCACCATGACTGCCGCCTAGGTGCCGCTCACCGTCTGGACCTTGTAGATCTTATTATCCCTTCTGCATATGACTCCTCCTGTACTTCCTCCCCTTCCTCTTGGACCAACACCTGACTCCGAATAATGCATACAGTGTGCTCCATCTTGTAGATGACCAGAATTGTCACGCTGAGAATGGCATCGCTAGTGCTAAAGATCTTCGTCGATATTTGTAAACTGTGTAGAAGGGTGCATAGGTCCTTGATCTGACACCACTCCAGCAGCGTGATCTGCACCACCTCTAGATCAAGTTAGCCCAGGGTATACGTCATACCGTATTTCAGCAGGGCTCTGCGGTGCTGCCACAGACGCTGAAACATGTGCAGATTCAAATTCCTGCGTGTCGGAACATCGCATTTCAGGCGTTTAACCGCCAGACCCTAAGACTTCAGGAGCGATGAAAGTTGTTGAGCTGCTGGGTGCGAAGGATGAAAGTGAGCACATAGCAGCGTGCCCGCTGCACAAGGCCATGTAGGCCGGGATGGTATTTTAAAAATTGCTGGAGAATCAGATTCAACACGTGAGCCATACAAGGCACGTGTGTCACATTGCCCTGACGAAGGGCCGCAGACAGGTTTGCATCATTGCCGCATACGGCTGTTAAGTCACCAACGTAGTCCACTCAATCAATTTGTACTCCGGTCGCCAGGTGACAACGTGTTCCTTTCGTGCATAGTGCTGATGATGGGAAAGGAGTCGATGCCAGCGGCGCAGGTGGACGCAGGTTATGGTCACCCACTGCGTTGCGTTACCTTGACAGATACAGAACCACAGGCTGAATGTAGGTGGTGGGTATCTCACAGATGAAATACCATCATTCAGCTACAACCAATGCGAAGACACCACACCCTTTTTAGGCCCCTCCTGTCTGCAGACCACTGCCAGACAAAGCTATGAACCTCTTGTTACTGTTACCCCCAGTTCAGTTTTATGAGTTTGTGTGCTTGTTACCTGACTACTTTTCCTGCTTGCTGTTTATGTACCTCGTTGGCCGATCCGCATTTCACCTCTGCCTGTTTTCTGATTAAGTCCTGGCCATCCCATTCTGTTCCTCTTCCTCAATTAATGTTTTTGACCCTGCATGACTACTATTCTCTGGAACTGCAGCCTTCCACAGGTATTGATCAACTTGGGCCCTGTGTAATTCCAAATCACTGTATAGGGGTTAAAGGGTTTCAGGGTTCTGGGTGTCCAGCTTGGTGAGTGGCTTGCCTCTAGCCTATCCTTTACAGCCCATCTGAGTGTGTCGATCCAGGCAGGCATTACACCGTGCCCTCTGCAGAAGGCCATGTAGGCCGGGATAGTGTTTTAAAAATTGCTGGACAACCAGGTTCAACACGTGAGCCATACAAGGCACGTGTGTCACATTGCCCTGAAGAAGGGTCGCAGACTGGTTTGCATCATTGTCGCACCCGACCTTCCCTGACTGCTGGTTGAGTGTAGACAACCATTGATGAAACTCGGTCTCACTCTCCAGAGCTAACCGTCCACAATTCCTCATCAGTGTCTCACATTTCCCCTACATTTCAAAGTAAACATTTGACCGCCTGATGGCCTTGAGCTCTGCTGCCAGCATAGTAAGGAGGTGTGTGGGATTCCTTGGGCGCAGTTACAAGGAAGGGTGGCCTGACCACACAGGGTTTGGGCTGAGGTGGAGGACCCACACGAGGTTAAGGAGGCAGAAGCAGTGGAGGAACTTGTACATACAGAGGAAGGATTGACACACAAGTCGTGGGGACGGCAAGACTTGTACAGCAAACCCTTCTCCATCTCTCACCATAGTTACCCAGTGCCCAGTCAGCAACATGTAACTCCCCTGTCCATGCTTACTGATCCAAGTATCTGTGGTGAAATGCACCCTGTCACACACAGAGTTTCTCAAGGAATCGGTGAGGTTGTGTGCGACCTGCTGTGGTAGCGCGGGCACACCTTTCTTGGAGAAGGAGTGACGACTGGCCATCGGCACTTGGGGCACTGCAATGGGCATAAGGTCTCGAAAATCCTCGGTCTCAAAAGGGTGTAAAATCAGCCTGTTGCCAACAAGTTGCAGATGAATAAACTCAACCTCTTAGGCTTGTCATGCCCTTCGAAAATCATGTAAAACACAGCGAGGGGACTCCAACCACAGTCTCCCTCGTTTCCACTAATTGGGCCACACACATCCTACTTGACTGGCATCACTTGATCCCCCTTTTCAAAATGAAAAAGATGCTTTGCATGAAGCACTCTCAAAAATACGCGTGCCTTTCCCGTCCCCTGGATGACCCAGGGGAAGAAAAGTCCTCTGAGAGCCACGTCCACATTGTCAGTGGACAGACACGTGTGCTTATCTGCCAGCAGACCCCCAGCAGCACTGAAGACAGGTTCAGTGAGAACGCTGGCTGCAGGACACGACAAGATCCCCAAGGCGTACGTGGCAAGCTCAGGCAATTTATCCAGATTGGAAGCCTAAAATGAGCAGGGCTCAAGTTGCACAGTAATGGCATCGATGTTTCCTTGCATATACTCATATATCTGTGTCTCCTCCTCTTTTTCCTTGTCCAGCTCTTTTGTTTTCGCATGAGTATATGTCCTTGTCACTTTCCCATGTGTTTGTGTTGTGTTGTTTGTCACCTTTTGGACACCTTTGAGGGTGTTTTCTAGGTGTTTTTATGTGTTTGTGATTGCCTGCCATAGTTTCCTATGCAGTTTGAGTTCGGTTCGTCGAACGTTCGACGAACCGAACTCGAACGGGACCTCCGTTCGGCGAACTGACCTAGAGCCGAACCGCGACCAGTTCGCTCATCTCTAAACAGAACTCCACACAGGCAAAATAGGAATCAAGCAATAGTATCAAAAACAGAAAAAAACAACAAGAAAGTGGAAACAATAAGCAGAGGTACAAAGACCAACTTATCTTGAGAGGAGTTCTGGTTTTCAGAATGTCCTTAACACACAGGAAATCAATTGAGCACCAGCAAGTAACAGGAGAAAACTACTCAGTTATATAGTCCCAATCTGAAAGGCCTGATTGCCAGTCCTCCACAGGTGTGTGACTCTCATTCCACAAGTCAAATGCACCGCCAGCACTGACCACAAAAGGGAGGTCCAAACTGGAAAATGTATTAACAATCCCCATAACAAAAAGGACATTCCCAATAGAGACTCTTCCCGGAACAGAGTACCCCATATCCCTTGGTGCTACAGATCCATGCAACTGCAGTGTCTGCCGCCCTGGAGTCTGGGATGGCTCTCTGCCACCCTCTGTGCTGGAATCCAGGGAGCGCTCTCCGCCTCCTTTTGTGTAGGAGTCCAGGGTGCGCTCTCCGCCACCCTTTGTGCTGGAGTTTGGGGTGTTCTCTCTGCCGCCCTCTGTGCTAGAGTCCAGAGTGCGTTCTCTGCCACCCTCTGTGCTGGACTCCGGGATGCACTGTCTGTCGCCCTCTGTGCTGGAGTCCGGGGCTGCACTCTTCGCCACCCTCTGTGCTGGGCTCTGGGGTGTGCTCTCTGCAGCTCTCCGCCTACCTCTGTTCAGGAGTCCAGGGTGCACTCTCCGCCACCTTCTGTGCTGGAGACCGCAGTGCACTTTGCTGCCCTCTGTGCTGGAGTTTGGGGTGTGCTGCGCAGGAATGCTGTTCGTCATTCCCGGGGTGTCACACGTAGCGGTGTGTGCTGCCTCAGGAACGACGAACAACCTGCGTCCTAAACGAGCAACAATATTTGGGAAAGGAACGACGTGTCAACAATTAACGATTTGGGCAGTATTTCGGATAGTTAGCGGTCGCTGGTAAGTGTCACACGCAACAACGTCGCTAACGACGCCGGATGTGCGTCATGAATTCCGTGACCCAAGCGATATCTCGCTAGCGATGTCGCTGCGTGTAATGGGGCCATAAGTGTGGAAAGTGGGCGAGTGCGCATGCGCGGGCCAAGTTTTTTTTCTAAGTCTGACTCTTTGGCAATGCGCAAGCGCGTGACGTGATATCTTCTAATTGCCTATTGGATGTCAGCTACCCCGATGACATGGCTTCTCTGGATTGGCCATCAGCTAAGCTGATTGGGCATGACCTGAGACGTGGCAGTGCTTAGGTTATATAGGCGCTCTTCCAAGGTGCTGCCATCTTCGTATAACCCTTGATGAATCTCCTGTAGTACCCTACCAGACCTAGGAACTGACGTACCTCTTTGACGGTGGTCGGTCGGGGCCAGTTCTTGATGAAGGTGATCTTTTCTGGATCTGGTGCCACTCCTTCTGTACTGACCACAAGCCCAACATACTGGACCTTTGGTTTCAGCAAATGGCATTTTGATGGCTTCAGCTTCATTCCATATTTGGACAATGCTTCAATACCTCTGCCAGATGTTTCAGATATTCCTCATAGGTTTTTGAATACACTATGACATCATCCGAGTAGAGCAGCACGGTCTCAAAGTTGCGGTGTCCCAAGCAGCACTCCGTCAGTCTTTGGAATGTTCCAGGTACATTGCAGAGTCCAAATGGTATGCTTTGAACACACAGGCCCATTGGTGTCGCAAATGCAGTCTTCTCCCTGTCTTCTGCTACAGAGGCCTGCCAATACCCACTAGTGAGAGCCAACAACGGCAGATGGGTTGTCCAGAAGAGTCATAGCGATCGGTGTTCTTCCTCGAGATGATGGATCCTCCTTCCTCGCATCCATGGGACGTCCTCAGGACAGTCGGCCAACTGAATCTTCTCCAGTGGATTGAGTTCTGGCTTGAGCTGCATCACTTTTAAGATCCTGGTCACGTCCTTACTTAGCTGTTGCACTTGGGAACACAGGTCATCAGAAGCATCAGGTATCGCAGCCTGTCTGTAAGGCTATGTACGCACTAGAAATGTCATGTTTCTCAAGAAACTTTCTTGAGAGACATTCTGGGATCTGAAGATTCTTGCATCTTTGGAAAAAATCTGCACCAAATTCGCGGCAAAAACGCATGCGGATTTGCCGCGGATTTGCCGCGAATTACCCGCGGATTTTTCCCTGTGGATTTTTATGAATGGATAAGTGCAAATCCGTGGGTAATCCGCAGGAAATAATGAACATGCTCATTTTCTCAACAAAGTTTCTCGAGAACATTTTCTCAAGAAACTTTCCTTGAGAAAAATCCGCAGTGTGCGCACACCTATTTTTTTTTTCCATAGGTTTTGCTAGGAAATGTCTGCAGAAAGATTTAACACCTTTCTCAAGAAATTTCCGCAGCAAATCCGCGGGTAAATCCGCGGGTAAAACGGTCTAGTGCGCACAAAGCCTTAGTCTCCACGATGGTTAAGTCAGAGGGTTCCACCCTCAGAGGTGAGGTACTGGCTTGTCACGACTGAGGGGCAGTATCTGCAGTTGCAGGGGGTGTCAGTGTGTTATTGCTCAGTCATTTAAGACAACAAAGTCTACATCAGGATGTTCCAGAGCCAACAGGCACAGCTGTATACAGTCCTCAAATGATTGCAACCCCTGCAGGAACTGTTCAATCATCATCTTGTTCCCTTCCTGGGCATTAATGGGGTCTACATGCTTCAAGTCTGCAGTGCTGCTTGTAATCTTAGAGCATAGTATCTTATACTGTCCTGCTGCCTCTGTCTGCAATTGTAAAATCCCATTCTCAGCTCTGCCCCTGTACGGGTTTCAAAAGCAATTTTCAACTTTTCTAAGATGGTGTTCACCGATTCACGGTCTACATCTGACCAGGTCTCTACTTCCAGCTCTGCTGCACCCGTTAACTGTCCTAGCACAACAGACGCTATTTGTTTACCAGTCACTGCATACATGTCTAATACGGTGCATATTTTCTTTTTGAACCCGATTAAGGCATCTGGTTTGCCATCATACTAGGGTAGCCACGCTGCTCCCGGAACATACGGCAGGGTGATTGGCATGATCGCTACCACCGCTCCGGGTGCTGCCGCTTCCACACCCGGACCAGGCCCCGCTGCATCCCTGTCGCCTTGCGCCTCCATTTTCTTCCCCCTTGGTTTTCTCTTACCACTCTCTTGCGGGACCAGAGCACTTCGGGAGCTTCCGGGTCAGGTCACTACCCCGTCCGCCTGGTCTGGACAGAGTCGTGGGCGGAGCTTCTTTTCGAGCCCGTTTTACCACCGTCCTCTGTGTGGCGCAGTTATTTTCTGTCACACAAAATGGTGTGCAAATCCACAAGTTCAATCACAAAACACAGTCCATAAGGCGACGTCATCCGGTGTTACCGGGTCTAGTCCAATCCTGTTCATGACGCCAAAAAGCTGACGCTCCCCAGGGCTTTGTCCTAGGATGTATATTACTGGGACAGTTCACTGGGTGGCCGTTACCCGGTTCCGTGACCCTGGGGGTCGGTTAAAAAGGGGATTTGTACAAGGGAACAATAAAAATATGGGTAAAGCCGGCGCTGGAAAGTCTCTCACTGCTGGGGCTGATGATATTGGGCAGTTTAGGTGTGATGGCTCTTCGCAAGTAGAGCTAGGCCGCAGGGGAGGATGATGGGGGTTGTAGTATATTGGTGCAGACGTGTAGGAAGAATTCAGACAACACAGGGGCTGCGATTTCACTTGTGCTTTACTCACTGGTCTGGAGTTGCTGCTACCTGGTTTGTGCTGGTCTTTACCAATCCGGTATTCCCTTTGTTCCAGTGCTGCTGTAGTGACCTGGTGAGCTTTACTTCCATGTACCCTGTAGTAGTTGGTGGGTTCCCGTGGCTTGGAGGGTTTTTGGGGTCCCCCTCCTGTTCTCTCCGTCCCAGCCCCTACGGCAGGCAGCTTGTACCTCTCATGGGTCGGACCTCTGTCTCAATTCCCAGGTTCCTTCTCTGCTGCTGTGACCCGGACGCTAATGTCTGTAAGGTCCTTGATGGTCCCCTCACCATGCCAATGGATATCAGGTGAGCCTAAAGCATCTTCCTGAACTAGGGCTCTGTACCCCATCGGTACTTGGTCCAGTGAGTACTCTCGCCGTACTCTCCCTGGCAACCGTACTCCTTTTTACTCAGTAGTCACTTTACACTTTCCCGTCAGCACGTCAACTTCTGACTGACTCCCTGTCTGACTTTTCACTGTTCTCTCAAGATGTCTGTCGCCCGTCCACTAAACTGACTAGTCTCTCCTCCTCCCAGGTTTCTAACTAGTGGATTGGATGCATCCCAACCAATAGGTGACCATCCATCAGTTCCATCTCTAGTCTGTTACCCAGTCTGGGGAAAAGGGCGTGGATATGTGTGTGTGTGTGTGTGTGTGTGTGTGTGTTATTACCAGCACTGGAATTCCAGGAATCCAGGGTTAGATTATAGTATCCTGTGGCACCTGACAGTCAGGGGTGCCACATAAGTCTTAAAATAAAGTACACATAACTTGTATATTAAAGACAAGGATTGAGACATTATGAACTCAAATAATCCCCAATCTGCCCCCCCCCTCCCGAGTACGACCTTCAACCTACGATATCCGTTTTTATGGAAATTAATTGTTTCCACTTATGAGCTCCAACAAGTACCATGTTGTGTGCTCAAATTGAGATTTAAGCCTAACGTTAATGATATTTGGTAACATGGGTATAAATGAAGACCACGTTTCAAAGAATTTTTTGTCATCTTTTCCTTGTTTGAAAGGGCATCCAGCCAGTCCATTTTAAATAGGAACATAACCATTGTTTGAATGCAAGGACAGAGGTTCTGGACTAAGCCAGTTATGTAATATACTTTGCCTGCTAGCCGAGGCCTATATAAAAAAGGGCTGCTTTACTATGTCTTGGTATTTTTAGTTGGTCCTCGTCCAGAATGTTAAAGATAGCCCATTGTTGCATCAATGGGAATTTGATATTATGTGTGTTTTGTAGGACTGAATGGATACCCCTCCAAACCCCTTGAATCTGTACACACTCCCAGAGGTGATGGAACAGGTCGGTTTTCTCTATGCCACATTTAGAGCATGAATGGTTTGCCTATGGGTTCATTTTTGACTGAATGGAAGGGGGTAATATAGGCCCTATGAAAAATCATCAATGCCATGTCTGTCTAACTGCTAGCTGATATAAAATTCTTTGGGTCAGCGTGACCTTCAGAAAGTCTCTAGTTTCACATTCCAGCATGGCCTCCTCCCATGTCAAAAGTAATATATAAAGCTGAGTGTATGTATGTACTGTATATATGTCCGCTAAAGGAATTCACACCGTCACATGTACAATCACGAACTTTTGCACAGACACTCCATTTGACTCGGGGAACATCATAGACTATGTTTTGAGAGGAAATTTTAACCCCGCACTTTACAGTTATTCGACAAAAAACCTGCCTCCATTAAAGTCAATGGAGCTGGTAGCCACAGTGCAGCCAGAACTTCAGAAGAATGCGCAGCCACGTCCTTAAATGGAATATTGGTATGTCACAATGCAGCCAGGGAATGAGACAGAGAGGCAGACAGATACAGGAAAATAGACAGACAGAGAGGGAGACAGACAGAGACTGGGAGAGAAACAGAGAGACAGTTACTATCCCTAGGTGCTACAGCTAGTCTTGAATAAATATGACTTGAGAAAACCTGCTTCCTTGCTTATCTCAAAAGTTTATCCATGTCTGTCCCATAGTCAGATCATGGTCTACTAGCGATGCATTTCTGCGCAATACTGCGGGCCTGAATAAACAAAAAGGGGTTGCCAGCAAAGCTTGGAAGCATTGCTCGGAAGGGAGGGAGCGCCATTTCACTTTCTGAATGCTAAAATAGCTGCAATCGTTAGCGGGTGCCATGTCACATTGGTAATGCCCCGATGTGTCTAAACAGTGGTGCTCTCCCTCAAGTGACCCCATTTTTGGAAACTAGACCTCTAAAGAATTTAACTAGATGTTTGGTGAGCACCTTGAACCCCCAAGTGCTTCACAGAATTTTATAAGGTTGAGCCGTGAAAAAACAAAAAAAAAACAAAAAAAAAAAAAAACATTTTTGCCACAAAAAGCCTTGCACGTGTGACTCTGGTCACTGCATACACAGCACAGATACAGCGCGACAGCTGGGGCTGCAGCCGTGCGCTATACCTGTGCTGTCGAGTGTTTATTTTTACCACCGTGAACTGACCGACAGACTGTGCTGCTTTCCCTGCCCACCGGCCGTCCTGGCGCCTGTGATTGGTTGCAGTTAGCTGCCACGCTGCCACTCAGGGTGGGGGCGTATCTAGCTGCAACCAACGCAAGCCGGTGGGCGGGGAAAACAATGAATATTGAATTATCGGCTCCGGAAGGTAACAGCGTGACCCGGAAGGAGTGTGCCGCCATGACAGCGCCTCGGTGAGTATGCCGCGCTCGCTCCTAGCCCCCTAGCCCCTCCACAAACGTTTTTAACCTCCGGATTCTGGTCCCCATTGACTTATATGGGCACCGGATTCCGGAGCGGATCGGACTTGTTTTTAAGTCCGTTAATGACCCGCCGGCCCCGGATTATTGGCATCCCGCTCAACTCTAGTGAGAGCTCTTCTCCCCTTGTATTTGGCTGTGGAGAATGAACAGGTTGATTTGGTGCAGGGTCATTCCTCAGTTGACCAGCAGGGCAAATGTTTTGCACATGCCCAGGCTGCCCACATTGATAACATCTCCTCTGTGTCGTACTCCTTCCAGTGTGCATTCTGGAGAAAGTAGTAGGAGAACCTGGTGACAAAGGCCGGAGGCCATACACTCCAATAGGGGCATCTATGGTGCAGGGGTCAGCGGTACACTCTGGGGCGAGTCTCTGCAGGACAACTGGATTGCAAGAGCCCAGCGTGCCCACACCCATAACATCTCCTCTCTGTAATTCCCCCAGGGTGTGGTCAGAATTGTTGGGGCCCAGAATTGTGAACCGTGGTTGTCATCGGCCTGTGGCTGCGTGGAGGGGCAAATGTAACTGGAGAGGGCCGGGGTGCAGGAGCAGGCTGTGGCTTATTGTCCATAAGCCCCCTCCATTACGGTCGGATAGTAAGGGCCTCATCAGCCAGGGATGCAGCTCGATCCAAGGTGCACAGCGTGCGCTCTGACCCATTCCCGTATTTCCGAGGGACACTTGTAAAGAAATTGTTCTATAAGAAATACCTCTATAACATCTTCCACAGTGAAGGTGTATTCTGCTTCCAGCCATCTCTGACATGCCTGGGACATCTTATGGGCATAGATCCTAAACAATCCCCCCGTGGTGCATGGGAAGTCTCGGAACTGTGCCCTATGTGAGTCTGGGGTGATGGCATGGTAATCCAGCATAGTCCGCTTTACAATGTTGTAATCCCGGTTCTGCTGTGAGGCAATGGTGCGATAAGCCTCTGCCAGGCTTCCGTTCAGGAGACCCACTAACAAACGCATCCAGCCAGAGTGGGGAACCTCCATCATGACACACTGCTGCTCAAAGTCCTAGAAGAACACCTCCACATTTCCTTGAAGCCTCATCAAATTGCTTGAAGTCTCCCGGGTGATCCGTACAGGCTCCTGGATCACTGGGTTTACACTCCAACTCACATTACTCCCTCTGTCGGACTCCATTGCTTCTTGTCTTCGCTGTGCTCGGCGAGCAGCCTCCACCTTATACTGCTGAGATACACCGGGGCCAAGAGCTGCCATCTCTTTTTCAAACCACACCAACCACTGATTTTTATTTTTGGTCAGGGATCCCCGTCCCCAGTGCTTGTCCGTCAGACATCTGGGAGGAGGTGGACTGGCTCGCACCCACCAGTGGATCAATTAAGGCCTCTTTACTCAGTCCATGGTGGTTCAGACCCAGATTTCTGGCTCTCTCATGTAGACTGGATGCGGTCCAGTCTCTGTACTCACTCTGAGGGTGGATCTCCATTAGGCTGCGCTCTTTTGATCCCACTGCTGCCACCAGTTGTGACGGGGTCCTTGTCCCATATCACACAATCCACAGAGCGAGAGATGGCTGTACAATCCAATAATCATTTGTTCCAAGTAAATCAAACGTTCCATCAAATAATCCACCATACAGAGGGTAAAAATAGTAAAGAAAATACGAATATAGTCCAGTAATGGATAAATGTCCAGGTCTCTCTGAGGAGCCGCACCTTCAGTCCAGAAGTTCAATCTTCGTCCTTCTCTCTTCAAGTTCTCAAAAAAAACGTTCTCCTCCCCCCAGGTAAGCAAAGAGGTTAGGTGGATTCCAGGCCTCCCTCCCCCCACATCTAGGGACAAACACTACAGGGGGTGATTACCTACAGACAATACAATGTACACTCAAGCAATACAAATAATGGACAGTGAACCAAGCCTAAAATACGACTCTACACAACATGATACACAGTACACCAAATCTCACCATCACATTAAGCTTTATTATAAACCAATTTAAGAAACAGGGGTGTCACGTTCCCTGATGAAGGCCTTGTGCTGAAACGTTTGTTGGGAAGGGATTGGTGCCATTCCAACAGAAGGAGATATCTACAGGTTAGTTTTACCTTGTTTATAGTGTTTAACATTGATATTTATCACTTGCATGCTCATTCTCTTATAGATTAGTCACCAACCTTTGTTTGGGCTCTATATGTTATGTATGGGGATATGGATCTGATTATTTGAATTCTTTATATATTAGCACTACATGGTATCTTTGTCCTATCTCCTCCTGCTGTTCTGTGCTACCACCTAGTGTACCTTTTTGTTATTACACCCTTGTGTCTTAAATGGGTTTATAATAAAGCTTACACCTTTTATTTTGGCTTCTGGTTCTTTTTCTTGTGAATTGGTTTGATTATTTCATAAGAACCATTGTATTCATATTTATTTTGGAGTTAGAGTGGTGGAAATATATATTTCTTCACATAGTATACAGACATGTTTTTGACTTCATCCCACCCATTCTCTGTTATTTTGGTTGAATTTTTGTAGTATAATGCCAAACAAGTTGATGCTAACTGTAGTTAAGGCACATTGTGGGGCTCAGAAGGGAGCGAGGCATTTGTATTTGGGAGCACAGATTTTGCTGGATTTCTTTTTTGAGGCGAGGAGGGGGGAAGCCATAGTATCTTTTTTGTCTTTGTGCTACTAGTAATGTGGAACCCCACTATATTTCTGTTAACAGATGACAGACCTGAGTGGGGATTGTGTTTTTGTGGGTTGATTTGAATGCTATTTAGTGGCGATTTTGGTACAGAACATTTTGGATCTGTTCACTTTTATCTTGTGCTCTATGCTGAGTATTTACATTGGGGTTTCCATTTACATCACCGAAATACGTGATTCAGGTATTCAAAGCTTCCCCCGACTCTGCTTGGCCTCTGTTCAGCATTGTCTGTCTTTTCTAAAGATAACAAAACTGTTGATGACCACACTTCTGTGCATACCTAAAAACACGAGTACAAAGATGGACCCCGCCGGATCACGGGCCAGAAGGGAGGTTAAAGTGACTCCCTTGGCCTCATTACAGTAAATTTGCCATTAAGAATTTTGTCTGGATCACATTTTTTCAGAGATTTATGGTATGTGCCTACGATTTGCGCACATAGTTTCCTGGACGTAGCGTGTCTTCTCCTGCGGAGGTGCAAGTGTTCTCTGCAGAAGACCGCAGCTGCCCGTCCCCATGATCAGGGTTTGGGGTGCAGTGGACTTTGGCTCTGTTTTTCCCGCAGAGTACACTCGCGTGTCCACAAGCATAAATTGACAGAACAGAAAGTCGTTCCGTAGGTCAGTTTACACTGCGGAGAAAAGAAGCACAGTGGCCATAGGATTTCTATAAATTCATCCACTGTGCTTGCACTGTACAATGCAGCATTTTGGACGTAGTGAAAAACACGCTGCATCCAATATGCTGCTATTTCTAATTGTGAACGTGCACCGTTACACATAATCCCCCCGGTGTAAGCGCTCAGTATGGAGCGCAGGATAAATATAAGCCGCCCCATACTGCAAACTTGTAGAGGCAGAATGAACAAATCAATAGCAGGTGAAGAATTGGCTTTCTTTATTTATTTTTTATGCCACTCACTTTGCGGTATAAATGATTTAGCGGCTTTATTCCTCTGGTCAGTACAGCGATATAAGGTTTATATATTTTTTTTAGGTTTGACGACTTTCACACTAAAAATGCTTTTTTACAAAATAAAGGTTTTTATGCATGACTGAATATTGAAGGTTATGCATTTTTTATTTTTCTGCTGACATAGTCAGGTGAGGGCTTGTTTTTTTTGCAGGATCAGTTTGGGTTTTTATTGGCACCATTTTGAACCACATAATATTTTCTGAGCGCTTTCTATTCTACTTTTTGCGAGAAGAATCAAGAAGAAACAGCAGCTCAGGAATTGTGTTGTTTTTTTTTTTTGGGGGGGGGAAGGGCGTTATGCCGCGACCTGTGCCGTAAAAGTGCTAAGACAATTGTATTCTTCGGGTTAGTGCGATTACAGTGATACCACATTTATGTAATTTTTTTCTTTTGCCGCTTTTACACCATAAAAACTATTTTTTTAGGGAAAAAACTTTTTGCATTGCTGTATTCTGAGCTATAGTTTTTTCGGGGTTTTTTGCTGATGGAGCTGTATGGCGGCTTTTTTTTTTGCAAGACAAGATGGTTTCCAGCGGTACCAATTTTTTTTTTTTTATTAATATGGCTTTTTGATAGCATTTTATTCCGCTTCCTGTTTACTGAAGGGGTTAACTAGTGTGACAATTTTATAAATTGGTTGTTACAGGCGCGGCAAATATGTGTACTTAGGCTTTCCATAGTCAGGTGACCCGGAGGTCATCAAGACGACCTTGGGTCACCATGACAATGATAGGGCCCTCCCAGAGGCATAGCTAGGGGTTCGGCTCAGAGGGGGCGAAACTTCTGAGTGGGCCCCTAACCAGGTAACCATATTTACAACTATGGTGTAGCAGCCTAAGGCCATGTGCGCACTTAAGTGCATTCTGCACCGCAGCGTAAAGTCACTACTTGTGCGATTCAGAACGCAGCTGAAAAGCTGCATTCTGAAAGTTTGGTGTCTGCAGAATTCGTGTGTTCTGGATGCTGCCTCTCCCATAGACAGAGTGGAGAAAGCATGCACAATGCACAAAACAATTGACATGTTACTTTTTAGAACGCAGTGTTTTGACAGCATGCAAAACGCTGCGTTCTAAAAAGCAACGTGCGGATGGAATTTGCACAATCTACATAGATTGTGCTGGGGACGTGTACCGCCCCCACGCCTGTAGCAGCCGGGCTGCTCGGATCCAGACGCGCTGTGTGGCTCGAGGGATTCTCTGGACCCGGAGGTCACGCAGACACGCCAAATGAAAAGGGGGACATAGTTGTACGGGCTTGGCCGTATTCAGTTCGTGACGCCACCCACGGTGTGTGGTGAAGTGGGACACCACCGCTGCTGTTGTGGGACACCCGGGGGAGATGTAGTGGCAGCTGGATGTTAACCCCTCCGTGGGTAGGGATGGTTGCCCCGGGACCCAGTGTCTCTGTGCAGGGTATGGCAATGGCAAGGGCCTGCGCGCCCGGATGTACCAGGGGGTGTTTGGTTACTCACAATTAAATGAATGACACGAGTCTTTTGGTAAACCAAGGTGCTGGTGGCTGGCCGCCGCAGCCGGTTGTACTCTGGTCCCCCCACCCGTGCTGGTGGTCGCCGTCTTTTCCTCTGCACTAGGTCTGTTTGTTTAGATTTCCCGGTATGGAAGACAGGAGTCCGCTCCTGGCTTCTTGTGTACCTGAGGAGCCGTGCCCACTGACGCTGACCCGTGGGATCTATGGGCCCCATCGGTTGCCCTATCCCTCTGTGGGTGGTTGTCTGCTTTTGGGACTTTGGTTGGGACAGGACCTAAAATCCTGCCCTCAATCGGTTGATTAGCTAGGCCGTTGGTTCCGGTCCTCGCTTCAGGGTCCGAGTACCCACTCTGTGCACGGTTTCCGGGTCGGGTCTCTGGTGTCTGTACCGGCGGGCTCCAACCCTGTCCCGGTCCACCTCGGATCTCCAGCTGCTGTCTTCCCATTGCCTGCTGACTGGGACCACCATCTGCCACCTAGCCAAGGTACCAGGGCTCCAACCCCGACACCGTTCAACTTGAGCTTCTCCTCTGCTGGAGATACACCTAGCCCCAGCCTCCACTCCTCTCAACTTGAACTCAACACTTCAACTCAACACTTCAACTCTAGACTAGAAATTGAACTTGAACTGCTTGTTTTCCCGCCCCAGGCTGTCTAGACCCCTAGGTTGGCGTTCCCTTACCGCCTGGTCCTGTGCACTGGTGTGCCAGTCTTGCCCTGAGGGGGGTGACTAGGGTTTCAGGTCGGTTGTATGTAACCCTGTGAGGGAAGGTGTTATGAGGGAACCTAATGTGTGACTACCTGGTTTTTCCAGGGCGTCAGACGCAGGACGCATGCTTTTACGCTGCGGTGCAGAACGCAGCATAAAAGCATGAAATTCGGCAACGTGCGCACACAGCCTTACAGATACTGAGGTAAAAACTCACCAATACTGAACATGTGCACGAGGCCTTACAGATACTGAGGTAAAAACTCACCAATACTGAACATGTGCACGAGGCCTTACAGATACTGAGGTAAAAACTCACTAATACTGAACATGTGCACGAGGCCTTACACATACTGAGGTAAAATCTCACCAATACTGAACATGTGTACGTGTCCTTACAGATACGGAGGTAAAAACT
This sequence comes from Anomaloglossus baeobatrachus, assembly GCF_048569485.1. Classification (NCBI taxonomy): domain Eukaryota; kingdom Metazoa; phylum Chordata; class Amphibia; order Anura; family Aromobatidae; genus Anomaloglossus; species Anomaloglossus baeobatrachus. The sequence goes on from NC_134362.1 coordinate 1,000,107, forward strand.
CACTAATACTGAACATGTGCACGAGGCCTTACACATACTGAGGTAAATACTCACCAACATACCACCCAACCGTCCCGGATACAGCGGGACTGTACCGGATTTCAGCGGGTGTCCCGATCGTGAGGCTTTTGTCCCGTGGCTCCGCCCACCCGCTCTCTCCCAGTCTGACTTTCTCCCCCTCCTAATGCACATGAGCAGAGCCGAGCGCTGCTTCACTGCTCTGGCTCTGTGCTGCCGCTGTTAGTGGGCGGCAGCAGCACTTTTCTGGCTGCCGGCGCTTTAAATCGGCACCTGCAGCTCAGCGTGAACGCACTGCTCTCAGCTGGGCTGCTTGTGTACGGAAGTGCATCTGTGGGCGGAGCTATGGAGCAACATGCTGAGCTCTGCCCACAGATGAAAAGACTGGAGGGAAGGGAGCTGCAACACCAAGGAACACTGTATGTGATCTCCCCACCTACCCAAAGCTGTATGCCCCAACCCCCTCCTCACCAGAGGAGCCTCCAGTCACCCCCCTCACCACATCTGTATGGCCCCCTCGCCAAATTTGTTTGCCCCCCAGCCCCCCCCAGCTCTGTATGCCTTCAGCCCCCTCCCACCAGATATGTATCCCCCAGCTCCTCCTCACCAGATCTGTATGCCCCAGCAGCCCTCTCCTCACCAGAGCTATATGCCTCCAGCCACCCCCCCACCATATCTGTATGCCCCCCATCCCCCACACCAGATTTGTATACCCCCCCAGCCCACACACCAGATTTGTATACTCCCCAGCCCACACACCAGATTTGTATGCCCCCCAGCCCACACACCAGATTTGTATGCCCCCCAGCACCCCCCAGCTCTGTATGCCTCCAGCCCCCTCCCACCAGATATGTATCCCAGCCCCCCTCACAAGATCTGTATGCCCCAGCAGCCCTCTCCTCACCGGAGCTATATGCCTCCAGCCACCTCCTCCTCACCAGATCTGTGTGCCCCCCAGCCCCCACACCAGATTTGTATGCCCCCATACCCCCATCAGAGCTGTATGTGCCCCCAGAGCTGTATAAGCCCCAACACCAGAGCTATATGCCCCTTAGTAATATCTATGCTACCAGTAATTTGTATGCCCCACAGTAAAGTATATTTCCCCCAGTAATGTGTGTACTCCTTAGTAACGTGTATGCCCCTCAGTGAAAAACACAGACGTTCCTCACTGATGTGTTAAACACGCATATGTCCCTTCATACTCCGTGATTCACGGCACACAGTGGTTGTCCATGTGCAATCCGTGATACGTGATCCGTACTCTGATTGCACATGGACATATACTCACCTGCCTCCGCTCCTGCTCTCCGTGGTGCTGAAGAGTCCCGCGATTCAGCATCCAGCCACCGCTCTCTCACCTCTGCAGCTCTGGTTGCATAAATGAATATGCATGCCATAATGAGCCGGGCAGGAAGAAGCAGAGAGCAGCTGCCGAACTCAGCATCGCTGGAAAAGGTGAGTTGAAAAGCTTTTTAATTTAAATGTCCTTGTTTTTCTGGTACGTGTTTCACGGATCACACCATAGTGTGGTCCGTGGGACATCAGTGATGCCAGATAAAAACGGACATGTTTCTGTGCGGCAATCACAGATACGCATGTAAGCCACACGGAGACACGGTCAGTGAAAAATCACTGATGTGCGTGCACTCAAGTACTGTCTATGCCCCAAGACACTCCTCTGCTGTATATACTGTAACCCCAGCCCCTCCTGTGATGTATATACTGTATCCCCCAGCCCCTCCTGTGATTTATACTGTATATAAAATTTATTTATTTATATATTTATTATATTAAATAAAACCCCCATCTTCCTGTAATGCCTGATAGGAGCCACAGACTCAGACTGGCTGTAAGGAGAATCTAGTGAAAAGCCGCTCACAAAGCAGGACCCCAAGAACTCTGCAACCCTTTAACCCCTGTACAGGGATTTGGAATTACACAGAGCCTCAGAGATCGCTACCTGTGGTAGACTGTAGTCCGTGGTCGTCAGGCAGGGTCAAAATCCAGGAGATGCAAAACAGGAACAGAATCGGCAGGCAAGGGCGTAGTAAGGAGACAAAGCAGGGGTCAAATCCAGAACTGGCAGCAAGGTACAAATACGACAGGCAGGAGGGTAGTCAAACACAAGCAAGGTCAGCGCACAGGAATCACAATACAAACAGCACATGAGCCAGGAGAACAGAACTATCACTGGCAGTGATCATGTGACAGGAGAGGGAATAAGAAGGGTGTGGTGTCTTCCCATAGGCTGCAGGTGAATGTTGGCCACTTCAGCCGGGAGACACACGCCACCTACAGTCAGCCAGTGGTACTGCAGGTTCCAGGGAAACCCAGCCTAGTGGATGAGCGGAGCCTGTGCTCCGCAGAGCCACGGGCACCGACTCCTCTCCCATCACCACCACTATCCATGGTGAGAACATGGCATTGTCTGGCGATCGGAGCAGAAGTCGCAGCGGACTCCGATGGGGACGTGACAGTACCCCTTCCTCCACGAGGGGCCACCGGACCCTCAAAACCCGGCTTGTCAGGGAAGTGGAGGTGAAATCACCTGACAAGACCTTTAGCGTGGACCTCACTTGCTGGGACCCATGAACGTTCCTCAGGGCCATACCCCTTCCAATGTACAAGATACTGCACCGCCCCTCTAACAATACGGGAGTCAAGGATCCTCTGTACTTCATACTCCAGGTTACCCTTGACCAAAACAGGAGGAGGGGGGGCCCAACTGGGTGAATGGGAACACGATACAACTTGAGGAGGGATTTATGGACCACGTTCGATATTTTGAAGGACTGAGGGAGGTTCAGGCGGAAAGCTGTGGGATTGATAACCTCGACTATCTCGTAAGGTCCAATAAATCTGGGACCCAGCTTAGCAGAAGGGACCTTGAGTTTAATATGACGGGTGGACAACCATACCTTATCCCCAACTCCAAGGCTTGGGCCCTTGGAATGTCTCTTATTAGCAGCTGAGGCTTGACCACCCTGTGCCCTCTTCAAGTTTTCTTTCACCTCAGACCAGATAGCCTTCAGTTTGTTCACAGTGCTTTCAGCCTCAGGAGTATCCACCATAGCGGAAGAAAAGGAGCCAAAACGTGGATGCAACCCGAAATTGCAGAAAAAAGGGGTAGTCTGGATAGACTCCTGATAGTGGTTATTAATGGCAAACTCAGCTAGTGGTAGATATTCCACCCAGTTAGACTGATGATCAGACACATTACACCGGAGATATTGTTCTAAGATTTGATTAGAACGTTCAGTCTGACCATTGGTCTCTGGGTGATAGGCGGAAGAAAAAGATAACTATATTAATCTTTTTACAAAAAGCCCTCCAGAATTTCGAGACGAACTACGTTCCTCTGTCAGAAACAATATTTTCAGGAACTCCGTGTAACCGCACAATATGCCTAATGAACAACCTGCTAAGCGTTTCAGAATTAGGTAAACCGGACAACGGAACAAAATGGCACTGTTTACTAAATCTATCCACTACTACCCAGATACAAGTCTTCCCTTCTGAGGGTGGAAGGTCAGTGATAAAGTCCATGGGGAGGTGGGTGCAAGGACTTTCTGGAATAGGTAGGGACTGCAGAAATCCAGCGGGACGGGTACGGGGTGTCTTGGCTCGAGCACAAGTTTCACAGGCCAGGACGTATTCCTTACAGTCCTTTGCTATGGTTGGCCACCAAAAGCTCCTAGTTACAAGTCGGAGGGTATTGCCTATACCAGGGTGACCTGCAAGGACAGAATTATGGGACTCCTGAAGTACCCGTAGACGAAGTGGGGGAGCGACAAACAGTTTATGGTCAGGTTTCAGGGGCCTGGTCTTGGGCATCACGGATTTGTGCTATCAAATCTATTTATACCGATGATACCACAATGCCCTTACCTAAAATAGGGACTGGTTCGATGTTGTCTGACTGAGCGGTACAGAAGCTACGGGAAAGTGCATCAGCTCTTGTGCTCTTGGTACCGGGCCGAAACGTCACCACGAAAATCAAATCTGGAGAAGAACAATGCCCACCTAGCTTGCCTAGGATTGAGTCTCTTAGCAGATTCCAGATAAGTGAGGTTCTTGTGGTCTGTGAGAACTGTGACCTTATGTTTGGCACTCTCGAGAAAGTGGCGCCATTCCTCGAAGGCCCATTTAATGGCCAACAGCTCACGATTACCAATATCATAGTTTGTCTCGGTGGGGGAAAATTTGCGGGAAAAGAAGGCACAAGGACGAAGTTGAGTGAGAGACGGAGTACCTTGTGATAGCACCGCCCCCACTTCAACTTTGGATGCATCAACTTCTACAATAAACAGACGCATGAGGTCAGGCTGAACCAGAATCGGGTCTGAGGAAAAACAAACAAACATTCTTTTAATGTAGAGAAGGCTTGGATCGCCTCTGGTTTCCAATTTACCACATCAGCCCCCTTTTTAGTCAAATCGGTGAGGGGTTTGGCAATCTTGGAAAAATCCCTAATAAATTTGCGATAGTAATTTGCAAACCCAAGGAAACGCTGCAAGGCTTTCAGAGACTTGGGTTGCACCCACTCCCTAATCGGCTGTAGCTTAGAGGGATCCATGCGGAAGCCTCCTGCAGACAATATATAACCCAGGAAATTAACCTTATCAACAAAAAAAAAAAACAACACATTTTTCATACTTAGCAAATAGGGAGTTCTCCCTGAGTCTCTGGAGTACAGTGCAGACATGTTTGACATGGGACTTAGCATCAGGAGAATAAATCAGGATGTCATCCAGATAGACCACCACATATTGACCACAGATATCCCTGAAAAGGTCATTGACAAAGGCCTAAAAAACCGCCGGCGCATTACTTAACCCAAACGGCATTACCAAGTATTCATAGTGTCCTTCTGGAGTGTTAAATGCAGTTTTCCATTCATCCCCTTCTCTGATGTGGATCAGGTTATATGCTCCCCTGAGATCCAGCTTAGTGAAGTATCGGGCTCCTGTGAGCTGGTTAAACAGATCGGGGATGAGTGGCAGAGGGTACTGATTCTTTACAGTAATAGCATTAAGTTCATGGTAGTCAATACACGGTCTGAGGCCACCATCTTTTTTCTCTCCACAAAAAAGAATCCAGCGCCGACTGGTGACCTGGATGGTCTAATAAACCCTCTCTGCAGACTGTCTACTATATAATCTTTCATGGCCTGACGTTCAGGACCAGAAATATTATAAATCCTACCCTTGGGGAGTCGGGAATTGGGGACCAAATCGCAGTGATATTCTCTGTGTGGAGGTAATTTTTCAGAGTCAGAAACAGAGAACACGTCAAAATCCCTGAATGCATGAGGTATAAGGACAGGTTCAGCTTTAGTCAGGTTAACAGATAAAGACATACATGTCTCCTGACACTCAGGGCTCCAGCGCACAATCTCACCCTGGTGCCAGTCTATGACAGGGTTATGTTGCACAGCCATGGCATACCCAATACCAATGCTGCTGTCAGGTTCTCAAGAACAAAAAATGACACAGATTCTACATGCAGAGCACCAACAAGCATGGAGATCTCTGGAGTTACAAAAGTAACCACACCCTGAGTTAGAGGGGTATTATCAATTGCAGAGATTTTAATGGGAGAGTTCAGTCTCAGCAAAGGCAAACCCAGCTCTCTTACTACATCAGAGTTTATGAAATTAGCCGCAGACTCACAATCAATAAAAGCCTGTAGCCACACAGCTTTTCCCTGGTGAGACAATGAGACAGGTAACATTAACTTCATAGGGTCTGCAGGGAGTACCTGGGCACCTGAGTGAGTATCCTGGGGCTCAATCAGGTGCGGTTGCTGCTCTGGAGGCGATTGTCTCTGAGATCCAGGCTCTCCATGATGGTCTCCGCAACATGATCTGCTCCCTTGATGTCGACGGGACTCTGGACATGATGAGGAAGGTGCTGCAGGAGCTTGGACCTGGGCAGACTGGAGCTCTTGCACCTGCTGTGCAAGTTTTTGCACCAAGCCAGACAGGGTCCAGCACCTGGTCCATCACAGCTTGGAGAGGTTCCATTTTTTTTTTGTCCGTGTTAGTGGGCCAGTGATAATGTAATGCCTGATAGGAGCCACAGACTCAGACTGGCTGTAAGGAGAATCTAGTGAAAAGCCGCTCACAAAGCAGGACCCCAAGAACTCTCTGTACAGGGATTTGGAATTACACAGAGCCTCAGAGATCGCTACCTGTGGTAGACTGTAGTCCGTGGTCATCAGGCAGGGTCAAAATCCAGGAGATGCAAAACAGGAACAGAATCGGCAGGCAAGGGCGTAGTAAGGAGACAAAGCAGGGGTCAAATCCGGAACTGGCAGCACGGTACAAAAACGACAGGCAGGAGGGTAGTCAAACACAAGCAAGGTCAGCGCACAGGAATCACAATACAAACAGCACATGAGCCAGGAGAACAGAACTATCACTGGCAGTGATCATGTGACAGGAGAGGGAATAAGAAGGGTGTGGTGTCTTCCCATAGGCTGCAGGTGAATGTTGGCCACTTCAGCCGGGAGACACACGCCACCTACAGTCAGCCAGTGGTACTGCAGGTTCCAGGGAAACCCAGCCTAGTGGATGAGCGGAGCCTGTGCTCCACAGAGCCACGGGCATCGACTCCTCTCCCATCACCACCACTATCCATGGTGGGAACATGGCGTTGTCTGGCGATCGGAGCAGAAGTCGCAGGAGCGGACTCCGGTGGGGACGCGACACTGTGCTCCGCAGAACCACGGGCACCGACTCCTCTCCTATCACCAGCACTATCCATGGTGGGAACATGGCGTCGTCTGGCGATCGGAGCAGAATTCGCAGCAGCGGACTCCGATGGGGACGTGACACTTCCCTTGTGATACATACACAGCGGTGTCAGTGTGCACTGTGTGTGGCTAGGTCTGTTAAAGTGTTGCCAAGTGATCACATGCCGAGGAGGAGCTGGACAGAGACAAGCGGGGTAGGTGAGTGCGGCTGCTGCCGGCTTCCCCATATTATTACTTCCAATGTGTGTATATGTATGATGTATATATCTATGTATGTCAGTGCAGATGACTGTATAGTGTCACGCTCCCCGGGTCCTCGGCTCCCCTCCCCGGGTCCTCAGCCCCGCTCCCCGGCTCACCTGCCACGCTCCCCTCGTCCCAGCCTCCGGTGCCCGTCCTCCATAGGTCCTCTGGTCGCCGATCCCGGCGTCCGACATCTTCCCAGGCCCTGGCCGGCTCTCCTGCGTCCTCCTCGCAGCCTCCTTCCCTGGCTTCTGGCACCCGGGCCGCGCGCATGCGCATTAGGGCACGCGCGCGGTCACTGACCCTTTCTTAAAGGGCCAGCGTCCAGTAACAGGAAATGAGGTTAGTCAGGTTCAGGGTATAAAGGGGGTTCTTGTCCAAGGGGGCGGGGCCTGATCTTCGTGTTCCCTGAGCTAGGAGTCAGGTCTCCTGGTGTTTATGTGCCTGTACTCACCTATCTCTCTTTGTAGAGCCGTACCTGCCTCGCCATCCAGTCTGCCGTATCCCGAACCCCGCACGCTGTCCGTCTGCCATCCGACAGCACCTGCCATCTCGGATCCCTGCGGTGACCCGTCATCTTGCTCCAGAGGTTCCGGACTCCGCCTGATATCATCTCGGCCTCCGAACCTGAGCTACGTCACCAAGACTACCTTCTGTGACTCCGTGGTCCCAGGGACTCCTCCGCTGTCTTCACTTGCACGGACTATCCTGCTGCCCTTCAGTGCTTCAGCTGCCGGACTCCCTACCTCCATCTTAGAGTTCGGTCCAGTGGATCCACCTCCTGGGTCTGCCCGACCGCCCGGCCGTGACAGTAAGATCAGGCCATGGATCCCGCTGCTGCACTAATGGCCCTGCAAGAGGAACTCCAACGCCAGCGTGAAGTCCAGACCCGCATGCTGCAATTCATGACCTCCGTGGACACCCGCCTGTACACATTACAAGCATCAATGACGCCTGCGGCACCCAGGTCCCCCGCCAGGCAAGCCATGGCTCCCGTACCAGTGGCAGCCTCTTCAGATGCTTCCCGACTCCGTTTGGCGTCACCTCCTCGGTATGCTGGAGATCCCAAGACCTGCAGGGGCTTCATAAACCAATGTTCCCTTCACTTCACGCAGCTGCCACATCTGTTCGCCTCCGACCAAGCCAAGGTCGCCTTTATAATGTCCCACCTAGAGGGCGAGGCGCTGGCGTGGATGAACCCCGTGTGGGAGAAGGAGGACCCCATGACCAAGGATCTTCAACAGTTCCTACAGGCCTTCCGCAGTACCTTTGACGAGCCAGGACGCGCCTCTGCCTCTGCTTCATCACTCCTCCGCCTACGTCAAGGGACACTGACGGTGGGTCAATACGCCATCCGTTTCCGCACTTTGGCTTCAGAACTCGGGTGGAATAATGAGGCCCTAACAGCCGCCTTCTGGGAAGGACTCTCGAGTCGCATCAAGGATGAGTTGGCGGGTCGGGACGTGCCCTCCACCCTAGATGCACTGATCGCCCTAGCAACTCGTGTGGACATACGTTTTCAGGAGCGCTCCAAAGAGCTATCTCGGGAGAGACGCCCGGTACGGCATTCTCCTCCGCCGCAGAAGTCCTCCGTTCCTCAGTCATCAACAGCTGGGATTCCCGTCCACGAGCCCATGCAGATCGACCGAGTGCGGCAGTCTGAACGACGTCGAGCAGAGCGGCTCGCCCAGGGCCTCTGCTTTTACTGTGGTGAGGACACCCACCTGCTACGCTCCTGTCCAGAGAGGCCGGGAAACTCCAAAGCCTAGGGTTGGTAGGAGAGGCCACCCTAGGTGCTGGGACCCTCTCTGACCCAGTTACATGGACAGTGCAAGTGACCACGGGAGAGACGCGGTTCACGGCTGATGCCTACCTCGATTCCGGGGCAGCAGGCAATTTCATCCAGCAGGCCACGGTGGACAAGTACCGGGTGCCTGTCATGCCACTCGACAAACCCCTAGTGATTGCCTCGGTGGATGGGAGGCCTCTCTCTGATACCATCTCCTTGATCACCAGGCCTGTCGAACTACGCATCGGTGCTCTTCACACCGAGAACATCGCTCTCTATGTTCTCCCACACATGTCCCACCAGATCCTGTTGGGACTCCCATGGTTGCGGACACATGAACCATCGGTTAGCTGGGGTACTGGCGAAGTCATCCGTTGGGGCTCTTCGTGTCATGAGAGGTGCCTAAAGTCCATACCACCCCTCCGACGACCTCCGGTTCCTGAGACCCTAACGGGGCTGCCTTCGGCCTATTGGTCCTTTGCCGATGTCTTTGACAAAAAGGAATCCGAGGTACTGCCGCCACATCGTCCATACGATTGTGCCATTGACCTGCTTCCAGGGACAACCCCACCTAGAGGACGGATATATCCTTTATCTCCAGCCGAAACCAGGGCCATGTCAGATTACATCTCAGAGAGCCTAGCAAGAGGGTTCATTCGGAGATCCTCCTCTCCTGCTGGAGCAGGTTTCTTCTTTGTCAAGAAGAAAGAGGGCGACTTACGCCCATGCATAGACTACCGGGGTCTCAACCAAATCACCGTGAAAAACAAATACCCCCTGCCGCTCATTCCCGAATTATTTGACCGGCTTAGAGGAGCTCGTGTGTTCACCAAGCTGGATCTTCGGGGTGCTTACAATCTGGTACGCATCCGCTCTGGTGACGAATGGAAAACCGCGTTTAATACGCGCGATGGACATTATGAGTACTGCGTGATGCCCTTCGGTCTGTGTAACGCTCCTGCCGTCTTCCAAGAACTGGTGAACGACGTGTTTCGGGACCTTCTCTACATCTGTGTGGTTGTTTATCTAGATGACATCCTTGTCTTCTCTCCGGACCTCCAAACCCACAGAGAAAACGTACAGCTGGTCTTACAAAGACTGAGAGAGAATCGCCTGTACGCAAAGTATGAGAAGTGTGTCTTTGAGCAGTCTTCCCTCCCCTTTCTGGGGTACATCATCTCTGATACTGGACTGCAGATGGACCCCAAGAAGGTCTCCGCCATCATCAACTGGCCTCCGCCTTCTGGACTGAAGGCAATCCAACGCTTCCTGGGATTCGCCAACTACTACCGCCAGTTTATCCCGCACTTCTCTGCCTTGACCGCTCCTCTCTCCGCTTTGACCAAAAAGGAGGCTAATCCTAAGGACTGGTCACCTGCGGCAGACGCCGCATTTTGTTCTTTGAAGCGAGCATTCGCCTCCGCCCCTGTACTCCACCGACCGGAGTTAAACCGCCAGTTCACCTTGGAGGTGGATGCCTCCTCCTCAGGAGCCGGAGCAGTGCTCATGCAAAAATCCTCCTCCGGGAAGATGGTGACCTGCGGTTTCTTCTCTAAGAGCTTCTCAGCACCCGAACGTAATTACACCATCGGTGACCGAGAACTACTGGCGGTCAAACTGGCTCTGGAGGAGTGGCGCTACCTCCTGGAAGGAGCAGTGTACCCCGTGATTATCTACACGGACCACAAAAACCTGGAATACCTGCGGTCCGCTCAGCGACTGAACCCACGGCAAGCCAGGTGGTCCTTATTCTTTGCCAGGTTTGACTTCCAGCTCCACTTCCGACCAGCGGACAAGAATGTACGCGCTGATGCCTTGTCTAGGTCTCTCATGCCCATGGAACAGGAGGAAGAGACTATCCAGCCTATCATCTCTCCTAGCAAGATTGTTCCGGTGGCTCCTGTCACTCTGGCCCAGATACCACCTGGGAAGACCTATGTCTCGGAGACCGACAGGCTAACGGTCTTACACTGGGGTCATACCTCAAAAACAGCCGGCCATGCAGGCCAGAAGAGAACATGGGGTGCAATTGTACGCCATTACTGGTGGCCATCTCTTCGCACGGACGTCGCCGCCTTTGTCTCTGCCTGCTCCTCTTGTGCCAGAAACAAGACGCCCAAACACCTCCCACATGGCCGCCTTCTGCCTCTGCCGATACCTTCGATTCCGTGGCAACACATAGCAATGGACTTTATTACGGACTTGCCATTGTCATCCGGGCACACAGTCATATGGGTCGTGGTGGACCGGTTCTCAAAAATGGCCCATTTCGTTCCTATGGCTGGACTGCCCTCTGCTCAGGAACTCGCGGACGCTTTTATACAACACATCTTCCGCTTGCATGGCTTTCCATTACACATCGTATCAGACAGAGGAACTCAGTTCACCTCCCGCTTCTGGAGGGCTCTCTGTAACCATCTGGGAGTGACTCTGGACTTTTCTTCTGCCTACCATCCTCAGTCTAATGGCCAAGTAGAGAGGGTCAATCAAATCTTGACCTCATTTCTACGTCACTATGTTAACGCCCATCACGACGACTGGTCCGCTCTTCTACCTTGGGCTGAATTCTCCCACAACCACCACATCAGTGAGTCGTCCTCCAGCTCTCCCTTCCATGTTGTTTACGGACTTCAGCCTTCCATCCCATTGCCTGTATCCCCCTCTTCGGATGTCCCTGCTGCAGATACAGTAGCCCGTGACTTTGCCACCATTTGGGACTCTGTCAAGGTGTCTCTAGGACGTGCTTCCCTGCGGATGAAGAGACACGCAGACAAGAAACGCCTGGATCCTCCGTGTTTCTCTCCTGGAGACCTCGTCTGGCTTTCTTCCCAGTACGTCCGCCTGAAGATACCTTCATACAAGCTGGGTCCTCGCTACATTGGGCCGTTTAAAGTCCTCACCAGGATCAATGAGGTCTCCTACAAGCTGCAGCTCCCGGCCACGATGAGGATACCCAACTCGTTCCACGTCTCCCTGCTCAAGCCGGTGGTCCTTGGTCCCTTCTCCGCTGCTGCCAGTCCAGCTCCTCCACCTATTGCCGATGATGACATCTATGCGGTAAGGGATATCGTGGCCATGAAGACCGTACGAGGTCGGCAGTTCTTCCTGGTGGACTGGGAAGGGTATGGTCCTGAGGATAGGTCCTGGGAGCCCAGGGAGAACGTAGGCACTCCTCTTATCCGTGCCTTCTTGTCCCGGTTGCGGGGAGGGGGGCGTGGGGGGGGGGGGTACTGTCACGCTCCCCGGGTCCTCGGCTCCCCTCCCCGGGTCCTCAGCCCCGCTCCCCGGCTCACCTGCCACGCTCCCCTCGTCCCAGCCTCCGGTGCCCGTCCTCCATAGGTCCTCTGGTCGCCGATCCCGGCGTCCGACATCTTCCCAGGCCCTGGCCGGCTCTCCTGCGTCCTCCTCGCAGCCTCCTTCCCTGGCTTCTGGCACCCGGGCCGCGCGCATGCGCATTAGGGCACGCGCGCGGTCACTGACCCTTTCTTAAAGGGCCAGCGTCCAGTAACAGGAAATGAGGTTAGTCAGGTTCAGGGTATAAAGGGGGTTCTTGTCCAAGGGGGCGGGGCCTGATCTTCGTGTTCCCTGAGCTAGGAGTCAGGTCTCCTGGTGTTTATGTGCCTGTACTCACCTATCTCTCTTTGTAGAGCCGTACCTGCCTCGCCATCCAGTCTGCCGTATCCCGAACCCCGCACGCTGTCCGTCTGCCATCCGACAGCACCTGCCATCTCGGATCCCTGCGGTGACCCGTCATCTTGCTCCAGAGGTTCCGGACTCCGCCTGATATCATCTCGGCCTCCGAACCTGAGCTACGTCACCAAGACTACCTTCTGTGACTCCGTGGTCCCAGGGACTCCTCCGCTGTCTTCACTTGCACGGACTATCCTGCTGCCCTTCAGTGCTTCAGCTGCCGGACTCCCTACCTCCATCTTAGAGTTCGGTCCAGTGGATCCACCTCCTGGGTCTGCCCGACCGCCCGGCCGTGACATATAGATTTGTCTGTTTATATGTATTTTAGGGAATTTGTCTTCAAATATGTACCGTATATGTGCGTATGCCTGTGCCCACGATCAGGACTCACTGTGTCCTGGAGGCAGCGGGTCCTGACCTGCGGGGCTGCACGTCTCCTCCGCAGGAGAACGCAGCTGCCTGTGCCCATGATCAGGACTCGCTGTGTCCTGGAGGCATCTGGTCCTGACCTGCGGGGCTGCACGTCTCCTCCGCAGGAGAATGCAGCTGCCTGTGCCCATGATCAGGACTCGCTGTGTCCTGGAGGCATCGGATCCTAACCTGCGGGGCTGCACGTCTCCTCCACAGGAGACCACAGCTGCCTTTGCCCACGATCAGGACTCACTGTGCCCTGGAGGCAGCGGGTCCTGACCTGCGGGGCTGCACGTCTCCTCCGCAGGAGAACGCAGCTGCCTGTGCCCATAATCAGGACTCGCTGTGTCCTGGAGGCATCGGGTCCTAACCTGCGGGGCTGCACGTCTCCTCCGCAGGAGACCACAGCTGCCTTTGCCCACGATCAGGACTCACTGTGTCCTGGAGGCAGCGGGTCCTGACCTGCGGGGCTGCACATCTCCTCCGCAGGAGAACGCAGCTGCCTGTGCCCATGATCAGGACTCGCTGTGTCCTGGAGGCATCGGATCCTAACCTGCGGGGCTGCACGTCTCCTCCACAGGAGACCACAGCTGCCTTTGCCCACGATCAGGACTCACTGTGCCCTGGAGGCATCGGGTCCTGACCTGCGGGGCTGCACGTCTCCTCCGCAGGAGAACGCAGCTGCCTGTGCCCATGATCAGGACTCGCTGTGTCCTGGAGGCATCGGGTCCTAACCTGCGGGGCTGCACGTCTCCTCCGCAGGAGACCACAGCTGCCTTTGCCCACGATCAGGACTCACTGTGTCCTGGAGGCAGCGGGTCCTGACCTGCGGGGCTGCACATCTCCTCCGCAGGAGAACGCAGCTGCCTGTGCCCATGATCAGGACTCGCTATGTCCTGGAGGCATCTGGTCCTGACCTGCGGGGCTGCACGTCTCCTCCGCAGGAGACCACAGCTGCCTGTGCCCACGATCAGGACTCGCTGTGTCCTGGAGGCATCGGGTCCTGACCTGCGGGGCTGCACGTCTCCTCCGCAGGAGAACGCAGCTGCCTGTGCCCATGATCAGGACTCGCTGTGTCCTGGAGGCATCGGGTCCTAACCTGCGGGGCTGCACGTCTCCTCCGCAGGAGACCACAGCTGCCTTTGCCCACGATCAGGACTCGCTGTGTCCTGGAGGCAGCGGGTCCTGGCCTGCGGGGCTGCAAGTCTCCTCCACAGGAGAACGCAGCTGCCTGTGCCCACGATCAGGGTTCAGTGCGCTGCGGTCTCCTGCTGTGTTCTCCCTATGGAGGACGCATGCAACTGCAGCAAACAATTGACATGCTGCAGTCTGGAAAGATGCTCCGCAGGTCAGTGTTTGCTGCAGAAAAAACAAGCACAATGGGCACGGGGTTTCTAGAAATCCCTCAACTGTGCTTGTACTGTACAATGTAGCATTTTAGACACAGCAAAAACACGCTACATCCAAAATGCTGCAAATACTGATCGTGGGCACGCAGCCTTATACAATGTGATCAGCAGTGCTGAAAAGGATTGGATGTGGGCGTGACAAATTGCAAAATGGGTGTGGTTAGGGGGCATGGCTTAAAATTGCCGCATAGCGCGCCGCATACTTTGTCCCTCTTTCTCATCTTTAAATGTTGGGAGGTATGCTCACCAATACTGAACATGTGCACGTGGCCTTACAAATACTGAGATAAAAACTCACCAATACTGAACATGTGCACGTGGCCTTAGGCCAGAGTCACACTAGCGAGTGCCTCGCGTGTAACTCGCGCGAGTCTCTCATGGAATCACCCGCCACGGACTCGCACTCTCCTGACAGGAGCCGGTCGGTTGCATGTATGTCTATGCAGCTGAGATGCTCCTGTCCAGAGAGTGCGAGTCCGTGCTGGGTGATTCAATGAGAGACTCGCGCGAGTTACACGCGAGGCACTCGCAAGTGTGACTCTGGCCTTACAGATACTGATGTAAAAACTCACTAATACTGAACATGTGCACGAGGCCTTACAAATACTGAGGTAAAAACTAAAGTTAAGCGATGCTCGAGTCGAACGGTTCGCCAATTTCAAATTTGAGTGATTTTTGGCGCCGTTCGAGTCGTTTGTTGAACTCAAACGATTTGCTTAATGCTCGGCAGTTCGAGTTACCATTCGAGAACGGTTCGATCACCAAAAGCGTGGCTTTTCACAGTATGTGCGCACGTTGCATATCTGCATGCGTTCTGCGTCCCTAGCATAATCCCTCTCTCTTTTCTACTCACCGATCACGGGCGCGAGGCTGCACGACTGTCACAAAGCTCGGGCGGCTTTTCCTCTTTTGAAAATGGCTGCCGCTTCATTATTCAATCAGGTATTCTGTGCCTTCCCCGCCCACCGGCGTCCATGATTGGTTGCAGTCAGACACACCCCCATGATGAGTGACAGCTGTCTCAAACAATCACAGCCGCCGGCGGGCAGGTCTATATCATCCAGTAAAATAAATAAATAAATAATAATAAAAAAAAAAAAAAATGCGGTTCCCCCCAATTTTGATACCAGCCAGGATAAAGCCACACGGCTGGAGGCTGGTATTGACAGGATGGGGAGCGCCACGTTATGGGGAGCCCACCACCCTAACAATATCACCCAGCAGCTGCCCGGAATTGCTGCATCCATTAGATGCGACAGTCCCGGGATTCTACCCAGCTCATCCCGAATTGCCCTGGTGCAGTGGCAATCGGGGTAATAAGGAGTTAATCATGGCAGGCGTCTCCCTGAGATACCTTCCATGATTAACCTGTAAGTGAAAGTAAATAAACACACACAAAAATCCTTTATTTGGAATAAAAGACAAAAAAAACCCTCTTTCACCATTTTATTAAAATCCCCAAATACCCCTCCAAGTCCACCGTAATCCACAGAGGTCAGTGGAGACTTCACCCAGCTAGTGCCTGCGTGTGCGGTGATGATGGGGGTTGTAGTGACTGTGTGTGTGCGAGGATGAGTGCCATAGTGCAGATGTGCGGTGATGATGGGGGTTATAGTGCCTGCATGTGCAGTGATCAGTGCTTTTTTGTGGTGGTACGCGCGGTACGGCGTACCGGAAAATGTGAAGAGCGCTGAGGATAAGCACCTCTGGCTCTGTCCACATGGCTAATTTGTAAGTTTGCTATATCATCAGCCATTGGCTGGAGCAGGGTGACCTTTGTTTCTCCCCCCTCCTCCTCCGATCTGAATGGAGCTAGCATCCATGTGACGCTATCCCTCCAATCAGATGTGGAGGGGCGGTGGGTGCCCTCCCTCTTCAAGATGTTTATGGATGCTGAAGATCAATGTCACGGCCGGTCACCCCGATCTGCTGCCATCCTGTAAGGTATTTGCTCCTCTCTGCTGTCTTCCACTCACCCCCAGACCTCCGTTGCCCCCCGTCATCCGATTCAACACCCCTACCGACCTCCGCTCCCTCCCACCTGCCCTGTAATCACAGTGCTGCTCCTGCCGCCGGCGATCGGGTCCCCCAGTACTCGCCCCCCGTCCCCCAGTGCTCACCCCCCGTCCCCCAGTGCTCCCCCCCTGCTTCCCCCTGCTACACCCTGCTACCACCGGCACTATGTCCGCTCCCAGCTGCTAAGCGGGAACACTAGAAAAAAAAAAAAAATCTCACACTTACCGGTCTGCGGCCTCCCGGGACACGTCTTATCGGCTTCAGTACCTGCCGGTAATCAGCAGTCATGCTATGGCATCAGCTGACAGTCTACGTCCAGCGGTGGGGCCGGCTTTTTACCGCCCAGCTGGTTTAAGCGATCAGGTGATGCTCTGAGGTGACTGCAGCAGCTGATTACTGGCGGCTCCTGGAGCGATCAGTCGTGTCCCGGGATTTTGCAGACAGGTGAGTAGTTTGTTGGGTTTTTTTTGCACTGATGCATCAGCTGATTGTATAAACAGCTTTTATACAATCATGTGCTGTGTAATGTGATTCAGGCCCTTGAACCTGACACATCATCTGATTGCTTTGCCTCCCAGCAAACCGATCAGATGATATTGGATCTGGATTGGACGGCGCGGGACCCTTGACCCAGGATTACTGCGGAGGGGGGTTCTTTATTTTAATAAAGATGGAGTCACTAATTGTGTTGTTTTATTTCTAATAAAAATATTTTCTCTGTCTTGTGTTTTTTTTTAATCTTTACAAGAAATTCATGGTGGCCATGTCTAATATTGGCGTGACACCATGAATTTCGGGCTTAGGGCCAGACGATAATATACAGCTGGCCCTAACCCCTTATTACCCAGCGAGCCACCCGTCACCAGGGCCGCTGGAAGAGTTGGATGCAGAGCCAGATGATGGCGCTTCTATGAAAGCACCATTTTCTGCGGAGGCTGCGGACTGCAATTCGCAGCAGGGGTGCCCAGAAAGCTTGGGCACTCTGTGCTGCGGATTCCAATACCCAGCTGCCTGGCTGGACACAAAATTTGTGCGAAGCCCACGTCATTTTTTTTTTCTTAAATTATTTCATGAAATTCATGAAATAATTAAAAAAAGGGCTTCCCTATATTTTTGGTTCTCAGCCGGGTATAAATAGGCAGCTGGGGGTAGCCCGTACCTGCCTGCTGTACCTGGCAAGCATACAAAAATATGGCAAAGCCCACGTTATTTTTTTTTTTTTTACATTTTATGTTTTTGGGCAAAAAACTCCTGCATACAGTCTTGGCTGAAGGATGCAGAGCCTTGTAGTTTGGCAGCTGCTGTCTGCTCTGCTGAATACACTAGTGGATGGAGTATGTTGAGCCTTGTAGTTCTGCTCCCACTGTCTCTCTCTCCTGCATACACTAGTGGATGGAGTATGCTGAGAATTGTAGTTCTGCTCCCCATGCCTCTCCTGCACACACTAGTGGATGGAGTATGCTGAGCCTTGTAGTTCTGCACCCCCTGCCTCTCTCTCCAGCATACACTACCGTATGTAGTATGTCGTAAAGCGTGCACAGGATCTCCCGGCAGCATGACAGCCCTCCCACTCCTCAAACTCGGCCGCCGGCTGACAGATCCCCCTCCCTCTTCAATCTTGGCTGCCGGCGCCTAACAGCACCCCTTCCCCTGCTCCTCGTCTCAGAGATGCGTACCAGCAAATATTTTTTTACAAAAAAAGCACTGGCGGTGATGATGGGGGGTTGTAGTGCCTGCGAGGATGAGTGTCGTAGTGCAGATGTGCGGTGATGATGGGGGTTGTAGTGTCTGAATGTGCGGTGATGATGGGGGTTGTAGTGCCTGCGTGTGCGGTGATGGGGGTTGTAGTGCCTGCGTGTGCGGTGATGATGGGGGTTGTAGTGCCTGCGTGTGTGCGGTGATCAGTGCAGTACTGCCGGTGTTTGGCCGCCCATCCATCCGCCCATCCATCCATCCATCCGCCCATTCATCCATCCATCCTTGCAGCTGAACAATCTGCTTCTAGATTCTCTACTGCAGTATAGGAGGTCAAGATTACCAAATCTTCCTATGCTTTTCATGAGAGGCAGTGGCTCAAATCGATAGAGCTCCTGCCTAAGGAGAGTTAGTTCAGGAGTTCGAGTCCCGGCCGTCCTGGTAAAAAATGTAATTTATTTTTAATTTTAAATTATAATTATTATTTATTTATAATTATAATTTAATTTAATTATGCACTGAGGGGAAGAGCTGGACATCAGCTGTCAGCCGCGGGACACACCTCTAAAATTGGAGCAGTCCACGGAATGAGGCTGCATTGCTCTCTCCTCTCTCTCTCTCTCTTTTTCTCTCTCTCTTTTTTTCTCAGTCTCTTTCTCTCCTCTCTCTCTTCTCTCCTCTCTCTCTCTTCTCTCGCCTCTCTCTTCTCTCTCTTTCCTCCCTCTTTTCTCTCTCCTCTTTCTTCTCTCTCCTCTCTCTCTTTCTCTCTCCCCTCTCTCTTCTCTCCCTCCCCTCTCTCTCTCTCCCCTCTTCTCTCTCTTCCTTTCTCTCTTCTCTCTTTACTCTCTCTTCTCTCTCTCAGACCTGGCGATGATCAGCTGATGTGGTCACCTGACGGAATCAGCTGACACTATAAGTCGAGCGGTGAGGCCGGCTTTTTACCGCTCAGCCGACTAAACTATCAGCTGATGCTGTCGGACAGGAGTCTGCACAGAAGTGTGTAGTTTTTGTTTTGTTTTTTTTGCACTGATGCATCAGCTGATTGTATAAAAGCCGTTTATACAATCAGCTGCTGTGTCATGTGATTCAGGCCCTTGAACCTGACACATCATCTCATCGCTGTGCCTTCCAGCAAACCGATCAGATGATATTGGATCCGGATTGGACGGCGCGGGACCTTTGACCCAGGATTACTGCGGAGGGGGGTTCTTTATTTCAATAAAGATGGAGTCACTAATTGTGTTGTGTTTTATTTCTAATAAAAATATTTTTCTGTGTGTTGTGTTTTTTTTATCTATACTAGAAATTCATGGTGGCCATGTCTAATATTGGCGTGACACCATGAATTTCGGGCTTAGGGCCAGTTGATAATATACAGCTAGCCCTAACCCCATTATTACCCAGTGAGCCACCAGTCACCAGGGCAGCTGCAAGAGTTGGATACAGCGCCAGAAGATCATGCTTCTATGAGAGGGCCATTTTCTGGGGTGGCTGCTGACTGCAATTCGCAGCAGTGGTGCCCAAAAAGCTTGGGCACCCTGCGCTACGGATTCCAATCCCCAGCTGCCTAGTTGTACCTGGCTGGACACAAAAATTGGGCGAAGCCCACGTAATTTTTTTTTAATTCTTTCATGACATAATTAAAAAAAAAATGGCTTCCCTATATTTTTGGTTCCCAGCCGGGTACAAATAGGCAGCTGGGGGTTGGGGGCAGCCCGTAGCTGCCTGCTGTACCTGGCTAGCATACAAAAACATGGCGAAGCCCATGTCATTTTTGGGGGGGGCAAAAATCTCCTGCATACAGTCCTGGATGGAGTATGCTGAGCCTTGTAGTTCTGCAGCTGCTGTCTGTCTGTATGGAGAACTAGAAGGCTCAGCATCCTCCATCCAGGACTGTATGCTGGAGGGAGAGACAGGGGGATCAGAACTACAAGGCTCAGCATGCACCATTCACTAGTGTATGCAGGAGAGCAGACAGCAGCTGCAGAACTACAAGGCTCAGCATACTCCATCCAGGACTGTATGCAAGAGTTTTTTGCCCACCAAAAAAATGATGTGGGCTTTGCCATATTTTTGTATGCTAGCCAGGTACAGCAGGCAGGTACGGCTGCCCCCAACCCCCAGCTGCCTATTTGTACCCGGCTGGGAACTAAAAATATAGGGAAGCCCTTTTTTTCATTATTTCATGAATTTCATGAAATAATTAAAAAAAAAAAACATGGGCTTCGCCCCATTTTTGTGTCCAGCCAGGTACAACTAGGCAGCTGGAGATTGGAATGTGCAGCACAGGTTAGCCCGAGCTTTCTGGGCTCCTGTGCTGCGAAGTTGTTTCTGCAGCCGCCCCAGAAAATGGCGCTTTCATAGAAGCGCCATCATCTGTCGCTGTATCCAACTCTTCCAGCAGTCCTGAAGCCGGGTGTCTTGCTGGGTAATAATGGGTTAATACTAGCTTTTTTTTTACTAGCTAGTATTAAGCCAGAGATTCTTAATGTCAGTCAAGTTTGACCCGGCCATTAAGAATCTCCAATAAAGGGTTAAAAAAAAAAAAAAAAAAAAAAAAAAAAAAAAAGACACCACACAGAGAAAAAAATACTTTAATAGAAATAAATACACAGACACACTTAGAGACTCCATGTTATTACTCCCTCTCAGCCCTCCACGATCCTGGTCTTCTGTCGTCTCTCTCCTTCAACCCATGCAGCTCTGCTACATCAGACAGCACTGCATGGGAACAAGACGCTGCTGCTCCCGTGCAGTCTGATCACTCAGTGAGTGAGCAGAGGCTACGGGCTGTAAGCGGTGACGTCACCGCTGACAGGCGGGTTACTATAGCAATGGTGATCTCCGTTATTCACTGGCTGTGGCATCCAGTCCTTGCATGTGGGCTGACTCTGTAAATAGCGCCGACATGCAAGAACGGGGAGCCAAGCATGTGCCCAAGCATCTCGCCGATATACGGAGATGCTGGAACGAGCACCGCATACCTGAGAGCTGCACTGACAGGACCTAGCATGACGTCTAGCCATGTGACCAGTCTGTAGCCAAAGAGATAATACACATGTGACTGGTCACATGCTATTTTGACATCTTGGAAGATCCTATCATCAGTGCTGGTTACCAGGAGGATGCAGTGATTATCGGAAGGAAAAGCGGCAGGAGACAGAGTGCAGGACGCGTCGCTGGGACCTGTAAGTGTAATGGCAATGTTTATTAACTGTATGTGTACATGTATAATGTGTTTTTATGTGTTTGTGTTTGCCTGCCATTGTTTTCAATGGGGTTTGAAGGAGTTCGTCGAACGGAGCCTCCGTTCGACGAACTGAACCGAATTCAAACGCTAGGGGGGTGGCTCAACACTAGTAAAAACTCACCAATACTGAACATGTGCACGAATCTCACAGTCTACAGGGAATGGGTGATGGTACAATAGGTGAGGACAGAGCTGGTTGCGCAGTGGTCTACTGGACTGAGGGCTATTGTAGCTTGTAGGCTTGTTGGAAGAGGTGGGTCTTGAGGTTACTCTTGAAGCTTTCCACGGTAGGTGAGAGTCTGATGTGCTGAGGTAGACCATTCCAGAGTATGGGGGATGCACGGTAGAAATCTTGTATGCGATTGTGGAAAGAGGAGATAAGAGAGGAGCAGAGAAGGAGATCTTGTGAGGATCTGGTGAGGATCTGAGGTTGTGTGCAGGTAGGTACCGGGAGACTAGGTCACATGTAGGGAGGAGACAGGTTGTGCATGGCTTTGTATGTCATGGTAATGCTTTGAACTGGAGTCGTTGGGTGATGGGAAGCCAGTGAAGGGATTGGCAGAGTGGCAAGGCTGGGGAGTAGCGAGGGGAGAGGTGGATTAGGTGGGCCGCAGAGTTTAGGATAGATTGGAGGGGTACTGAGGTAAAAACCTCACCAATACTGAACGTGTGCATGAGGCCTTAGGCTATGTGCGCACTTTGCGTTGAGGTAGTTGCAGTTCTAAACTAATCCTCTGGCAGAAATTGTTGTTGTCAAATTTGGTTTTGACCACAAAAACGCTAAAAATACGCTTGCGTTTTTACCGCGTTTTGGCCGCGTTTTACCGCGATTTCAATGCTTTTTGTTTGCTTAAAGTCATATGTGTTTTTAATACAAATACACTACTAAATAAAGTTTAAAC
The DNA here is from genome assembly GCF_048569485.1 of Anomaloglossus baeobatrachus. Lineage (NCBI taxonomy): Eukaryota > Metazoa > Chordata > Amphibia > Anura > Aromobatidae > Anomaloglossus > Anomaloglossus baeobatrachus. The sequence goes on from NC_134362.1 coordinate 1,022,289, forward strand.
ATTCAAATACTATGAAAAAAATGATTACAAATATCATGATTAAAATCATTTACAAAGTAGCTAATTTTATTAAAATGATAACTGTGTTCTAATATTTATGTATAAAATAACGTTAATTTAATGATTTTTACTAATTTAATTGTCGGACTATGTGTGTGTGTAAAGGGACATAGCATGCCCTTAATAAAATGTTAAAAACGCATGCTTTTATTTTGTCAAAAAAGCATGTTTTCTGCATCAAAAAAAGCATGTAAAATGGTAGAATTTTGATTTAGGATGCGTTTCTTTTTAAACACCAAATTTTATTCCAAATTTTCATGTGCATTACATCTTATGAAACAATATAGCAAGTATGAATTCACTATTTCCATTAACAGGTTATTATCAATTAACTATTCCTCCCGTTTCCCTTGCTTTTCCCCCCCTTAACTATGTCTCGCCTACCTTCTATTCTAAAATAACCCCCCCAACAGCTTAGCACATTTTTCCTCCTGTCTAGCCCACACGAAGAACACCTAACAACGCCACATTTTGTCATTTTATCATCACCACATGTCTCTAGATGAATCATTTGCCTTCTTATCACACCTTCACATCATGGCTGTTTTAATTTCCCCAATGTTCCCTTAATGTCTTCTAGTAGATACCACTCTGTGTACGTGAAGGGGGTAACTATTGTTTGTATTTCTGTAGCTTCACATTGTTTTTCCATGAATTTTCTCCATTTTTTAAAAGAATGCGTCGGTCAAACCGTCTTTATTTTTTTCTGCTGTCCTCTGTTCAATTTTAAGTAGCATTTTAATCTGCCTCATTACCTCGTCTTCTGACGGAACGTTCCCTTCGAGCCTTTTGCCCAGTAAAGCCCTTTTTCCAATTATGGCTATATTATGGAACAGCTTTGGTATTCTCTTTTTTCATTCACTCTTGCCATTTGTTCAACATGGTCATCATGAAAAATCCATATCAATGGGTCCATCGCCACCTCTACCCCCCATATATTAGTTATTAGCGCCTGCATTTTTTTCCAGAATTTTTGACTCTCTGGGCATTGCCAAATCCCATGTAACAGATCCGTGTTTAACGTCTTACATTTGGGAAAATGTGCTATCTTATTAACCTTCTGTTTGTTTGGTATGTTGAAGCCATAGATCACCCTGTGTATCAGTCTAAACTGTGTCTCCCTCCAGCCCTCATTAACCACCTCTTTTCTCATTCTCATCCATCCTCTTAGTATCTTGTCCCCTGCTGTCTCATCTCCCAATTGTCTCGCCCAGTTTCTCAGGGTCTTATCCGTGTTTAAGGGGACTAACACCTTTCTCAAAGCTTTGTATGGTGAAGTTATGTTAATCTCCCGCTGCTCCTGCATAATAAGTTGGTCCATATCATTTATCTCTTGTTCCTTCCCAACATCTCTCAATAGCTGCATTATACCTTTCTCTATCTGTTTATATTGTATAACTTGGAATGGAGATAGCCCATATTTTGCCACAATTTCTTGACAGGACAACCATCTATTTTCCATCTCATGAAGCAGATTTTTCACCCCTTTTATACCTTTTCTCCTCCATTCTATAAATAATTTGTTTTCCCTGCCCGCTGGGAATTCCGGGAAACTCCATATGTTTAAGAAATTCTCCAGGGTAAGTTGAATTTTTTTCTCACCGCCTTCTACGCCATCACTGTATCTCTGCATATTAGTGAGTTTTTAATGTGCCGTGGTATGTTAGCAAGTGACGTATGCAATATTGCCCCCAAATCCCAGGGTTTACAGAACTCGCCTTCCAATCTTATGTCCGAGTAACCGTTTGTCTTCCTTAACCAGTCTATTACATGTCTCATGAGGCACGCCAGATTGTACCCTCTAATGTTTGGCATTTTAATACCCCCCTTCTCCAGCGTCTGCATTAATTTCTCAGCTTTTATTCTTGGCCTTTTTCCCCTCCACAAAAAGGTCGAAAACGCCTTGTTCAGCCAGTTTACTTCTGTGTGTTTTAATAATATAGGGATAGTCTGCATTGGATATAGAAGTTTTGAGAAACTCATTTTTAGAAGATGGTTCCTACCCAGTAGGGACAATGGAAGCCCCTCCCACATCTTCAATTCCCATTCTATTTTCGTTATCAGTGGTTTAAAATTTAACTCATATATTGATGCAGGTTGGCGTCCCACTTGGATTCCCAGATATTTAACGTGGGTTCTCGCTATTGGTATCCCATGGACATTGTCTCATATTCCCTGAGCTGCCAACACCGCTGTGCTCTGTTGGTGTAGAAACAATATTTCACATTTTGCCTTATTTAATTTGAAACCTGCCAAGTTTCCGAATTCCTCTATCCGTTGTAGTGTCATTGGGAGTTCCTTCTGGGGTTTATTCATAAACAATATAATGTCGTCCGCAAACAGGACTGACCGTAGCACCTCCCCTCCAATGTTGATACCTTCAAAGCAATTTCCCTCATTCAGCATTCTTGATAGGGGCTCGATCGCCAGGTTGAACAGGAGGGGGGACAATGGGCACCCCTGTCTAGTCCCTTTAGTCAATGAGAAAGGTCTCGACAGAAATCCTGGTGTCGCCACCCTGGCTTTAGGATTCGCATATAATACTCTACTGAATGTTCTAAATGCTCCCTGAATGCCTACCTCATCCATTACTGTTTCCAGCCATGACCACTTTACATTATCAAATGCTTTTTCGGCATCTAATGTGATCATGGCTGGGAATGCCCCCTTCTGTGGTTGTCCGTGCCTATTGGCATCCATTACTAGCATGGTTTTTCTTATATTGGTCACCGCCGATCTCCCCTTTACAAACCCTAATTGGGCCGGAGAGATTACTCTCGGCAATATCTCCGCCAGTCTGTTGGCCATCAATTTGGCCAGTAGTTTTAGGTCCTGGTTGATCAAAGAGATCGGTCTATAATTTGCTGGATTATCTAAGTTTTTCTCTCCCTTAGGTATGAGTTTTATATATGCCGTGTTGAGGTGACTCGATATTTCAGTGCATCCCAATTTGTTGTTAAACATACGTGTCAATATCGGTGAAATCTGCTCCTATAATATACACTTAGAGCTCAGCTAAAGCTCCATAGGAGCTGAGTAACTCAATGTACGCTGTTTAACTTCTTTACAAGTACCCACAGCAACAGGCCCAGGAGGAGGGGGGGGGGGGAGGATCCCTGTGGCACAGACACTACCAAATGTGAGCTCACGCATGCTGTGTATGTGCCACAGTACCGTACCTTCCGTTCGATACATTTAAAGGGCCTAATTAAAACTTTAATTGAGAGTTATACTACAAAAGACCCCACAAATAAGAAGATTTTGAGCATACCACATCATAAGGGCCTGACCCACAGAGGAACCCCAAATATACCCTCCCATAAGGGTCTGTACCATAATACTACTACTCACCTGTTCATATCAAGCCAGGGAAGGAGTTTTGCGAGGATAATTTGCATATTCCCAGTGCCTTCTGGGATAAGTGAAGAGTCACCGCGAGCTCAAGGAGAACCGGGTTTTGGCCGTTACAGCCGGAAGGAAGACTTCTGAAAGCCAGGGAAGGAGTCTTGTGAGGATAATTTGCATATTCATGGAATTTTAGCCTGTCTTCTTCATTGTGAGCGTGAGTGAGCAAAGTATGAGCAAAAGTAAGTGTGAGTAGAATTGTTTGTATTTAGTTGTTTAATTACTTAACATTTGTTTAGTGCTATCCCCATTAGAAAATGTGCTCCACTATTGCTAATGCGATCCAGTGTACATCTTGTCTCATGTATGCAGTCCTTGAAAAGCCGTTCGAGGGTGCATACTGTTGTTCGAGATGTGCGCAAGTTGCACATTTGGAAGCCCAGATACTGGATCTAAATGAGCAGCTGGCAACTCTGAGATGCATTAGCAATATGGAAAGGAGTTTGCTGCTCACTGAGCAGCAGCTTGCTGGGTCAGATGTGGGGGAGGATCGTAGTAGGGAGCGGCAGGACGGTGAGGTAGGTAGCTGGGTGACAACAGTGTGTTGTCTTCCTGGCGCTCGAGTTCGGCACATCGCTGATCGGGTTGACAGATTACTGGGAGGGGCTGGGGAGGACCCAGCGGTCATTGTACACATTGGCACAAATGACAAAGTTAGAGGTAGGTGGAAGGTCCTTAAAGATGATTTCAGGGAATTAGGTTGTAAGCTTAAAGCATGGACCTCAAAGGTGGTATTTTCGGAAATACTACCTGTGCCACGAGCCACACCAGAGAGGCAAAGGGAGATCAGGGAGGTTAACAGGTGGCTCAGGAATTGGTGTAGGAAAGAGGGTTTTGGGTTCCTGGAGAATTGGGCCGACTTTTCAGTTGGCTACAGATTCTATGCTAGGGATGGGCTGCATCTTAATGGGGAGGGTGCAGCTCTGCTGGGGCAGAAAATGGCTAAAAGGTTGGAGGAGTGTTTAAACTAGGAATGGGGGGCGAGGGTATTCACTTTATAGAAGGGGAATGTAGTGCAGATAGTGACCAGGGCACAAGTAATGAAATTGGGGGTGGTACGGGGGGGGAAGGGTTAGGACAGTCAATACAGTAAGCAGGAATATAGGTACAGAGTCATACGTAACGTGCATGTACACTAATGCCCGAAGCCTCACAAATAAGGTGGAGGAATTAGAATTAATATTGTTGGAAGAAAATTATGATATAGTGGGGATATCAGAGACATGGCTGGATGAGAGCTGTGACTGGGCTGTTAATTTACAGGGTTATAGCCTATTCAGGAATGACCGTACAAATAAGCGAGGGGGAGGTGTGTGTCTATATGTAAAATCATCCTTAAAACCCATCCTGCGTGGCAACATATGTGAGGGTACTGAGAATGTAGAGTCCCTGTGGGTGGAGATAAGGGGGGGGGAGAATGAATAATAAAATACTGATAGGGGTGTGTTATAAGACGCCGAATATTATGGAAGAGGTAGAGAATCTCCTCATAAAGCAAATTGATAAAGCAGCGAGTCTCGGAGAGGTAATTATTATGGGGGACTTTAACTATCCTGATATAAATTGGGGACAGAAACTTGCAGTTCCAGCAAAGGAAATAGATTTTTGATAACAATGAAAGATAATTACCTTTCACAAATGGTACAGGACCCCACAAGAGGGGGAGCACTACTAGACCTTGTACTAACCAATAGGCCAGACCGCATATCAAATATACAAGTTGGGGGTTACTTGGGGAATAGTGATCACAAAATAATAAGTTTTCATGTATTCTTTAGTAAGATGTCTAGTAGAGGGGCTACAAGGACACTAAACTTCAGGAAAGCAAATTTTAAACGGTTGAGAGATGATCTTAGTGCAATAAACTGGGATGATGTACTAAGTAATAAAAGTACACAAAGCAAATGGGAGACTTTTATGAGCATCCTGAATAGGGCTTGTGCAGAAAATATAGCCTATGGGAACAAACATGCTAGAAATAGGAGGAAACCCCTATGGCTAAATAGAGCTGTAAGGGAAGCAATAAAAGAAAAACAGAAAGCCTTAAAAGAATTAAAGAGGGTAGGTAGTGATGAGGCATTATATAATTATAGAAAATTAAATAAAATATGTAAAAAGCAAATTAAGTTAGCTAAGTTTGAGACAGAGAGACTCATTGCGAGAGAAAGTAAAAATAATCCTAAAATATTCTTTAACTACATAAACAGTAAAAAACTGAAAAGCGATAGTGTTGGCCCCCTTAAAAATAGTCTTGGTGAAATGGTGGAAGGGGATGAGGGTAAAGCCAACCTGCTGAATGACTTTTTTTCTACGGTTTTTATACAAGAAAATGCCATGGCAGATGACATGACCAGTGATACCATAAATTCACCCTTGAATATTACCTGCTTAACCCAGCAGGAAGTACGCCGCCGCCTCGAAATCACTAAGGTTGACAAATCTCCGGGCCCGGATGGCATACACCCCAGAGTACTACAGGAATTGAGTTCTGTGATAGATAGACCATTATTTTTAATCTTCTCAGATTCCTTAATAACAGGGTCAGTACCGCAGGACTGGCGCATAGCAAATGTGGTGCCAATATTCAAAAAGGGGACAAAAACTGAGCCGGGAAATTATAGGCCGGTAAGTTTAACCTCTACGGTTGGTAAAATCCTTGAGGGTTTCTTGAGAGATGCTATACTGGAGTATCAAGAAAAATAACCTTATGACAGAGTATCAACATGGGTTTATGAGGGATCGATCCTGTCAAACTAATTTGATCAGCTTCTATGAAGAGGTAAGTTCAAGCCTGGACCAGGGAAATGCAGTGGATGTTGTGTATATGGACTTTTCAAAAGCTTTTGATACGGTGCCACACAAAAGGTTGGTACATAAAATGAGAATAATGGGGATAGGGGAAAATATGTGTAACTGGGTTAAAAACTGGCTCAGTGATAGGAAACAAAGGGTGGTTATTAATGGTACGTACTCGGACTGGGTCTCAGTTCATAGTGGGGTACCACAGGGGTCAGTATTGGGCCCGCTTCTTTTCAACATATTTATTAATGACCTTGTTGGGGGCATGCAGAGTAGAATTTCAATATTTGCAGATGATACTAAACTCTGCAGGTTAATCAATACAGAGGAAGATAATTTTATATTACAGGGAGATTTATGTAAATTGGAAGATTGGGCTGAGAAGTGGCAATTGAAGTTTAATGTAGATAAATGTAAGGTCATGCACTTGGGTAGAGGAAATAACATTTATGATTATGTACTTAATTGTAGAACACTGGGTAAAACAGACACAGAAAAAGACTTGGGTGTATGGGGGGGATGGTAAACTTCACTTTAGTGGACAGTGTCAAGCAACTGCTGCCAGGGCTAATAAAATAATGGGATGTATTAAAAGAGGTATAAGTGTTCATGAAAAAAATATAGTTCTACCTCTGTACAAGTCACTAGTGCGACCGCACTTAGAATACTGTGTACAATTCTGGTCACCGATCTATAAGAAGGACATAGCTGAACTGGAGAGGGTGCAGAGAAGAGCCACCAAGATTATTAGAGGAATGGGTGGGCTGCAATACCAAGACAGGTTATTAAACTTGGGGTTATTTAGTTTGGAAAAACGAAGGCTTAGGGGGGGGATCTAATCACAATGTATAAATATATGAGGGGACAGTACAGAGACCTTTCCAAAGATCTTTTTACACCTAGGCCTGCGACTGGAACACGGGGGCATCCGCTACGTCTTGAGGAAAGATGGTTTAATCATAATCACAGACGAGGATTCTTTACTGTACGAGCAGTGAGACTGTGGAACTCTCTGCCGCATGATGTTGTAATGAGTGATTCACTACTAACATTTAAGCAGAGCCTGGACGCCTTTCTTGAAAAATTTAATATTACCAGTTATGTATATTAGATTTTATGACAGGGTATTGATCCAGGGAACTAGTCTGATTGCCGGATGTGGAGTCAGGAAGGAAATTTTTTCCCCACTGGAACTTGTTCGCCACATTGGGGTTTTTTTGCTTTCCTCTGGATCAACATGTTAGGCTACAGGTTGAACTAGATGGACTTAGAGTCTCCCTTCAACCTTAAAAACTATGATACTATGATACTATGATATCCAGATACCATAAAGCAGAGGAATTTAAGTATATCAGAATATCCAAAAACAAAATTGGAATCTATAGATGTGACAGGGGAGACATTCGACTGAAATAACTACTTTCCAGGAGGGAGAGGGGAGGATTAGGTAAGAGAAGGAGAAAATCCTTAAAACCACAATAGTTAACCTGCACAATAAACTACATTGTAAAAGTAGAATAAAAGCACATTATAAAACTCCTATTAATACACAATGCCACCCAAAAACAAAAATAATCCTAATAGTAAAACAGTAGACAATGAAACCATGTATGAGGAGTGCATAGACCAAACCCCCCCAACAGCCCAAGGTCCTACTCAATCATCAAGGAAAAATAGCGGAGACAACAATAGGGACCTATGGGCACCTGATCTCACTCCATCACTTGATGTTATGGTTAACCAAGAAAAGAAATGGAAAACAAACAACCCTGCCCAAGTCACAAATCTACCTGATGACACAGACTCAGACAGGAGCAATTCTTCCAATTCAAGCCCAGTCAAAAAAGAAGCCAGAAGAGATTCAAACGACAAAGAGTTCATGGTGAACTACAATGTGGGCCAGCCACTGGACCGGGAATTCTTCCACAGCCTCTTCAGAGCTTACAACAAATCGCTTAAAACTGACTTAGATGACTTGAAAACATCTATGGCAATGATAGCCTCAAGATCGGAGAACACCGAAAGAAATGTGGAGGAACTCTCAAAGGACACAAAGAACTTACAAAAAGACCAAGACAAGCTAAAAGAGGAGGTAAAATTCCTAAGAAATAAATGGACAGATAGAGAAGATAGAGACAGAAGAAGTAACTTAAAATTTCGAGGAATACCAGAAAAGATCAAAAACACAAACCTTATGACATATGTAAAGAACATAGTGAAAAAAGCTTTACCCTCCCTCCCAGAATTGGAGTATTCATTTGAATGCGTTCACAGGCTCCCAAAACTGACATTCTTAGCAGAAGAAATCCCCAGAGACGTCATTGCGAGATTTACGTTCTATAGAACAAAAGAAAAACTAATGGATCTCTTACGAAATAACAAAACTTTACCACCCTCCCACGAGAACTTAAAAGTATTTATCGACCTTTCAAAGGAGACTTTAAAAAGGAGAAGAGATTATAAGCCTATCACGGATGCTCTGAGGAAAAATGACATCTTATACCGCTGGGGCCATCCAAACAATAATCTGATCTTCACATTTAAGCAAAAAACCATGTCAATCGAAGAGCCGGAAGAGGGGCTGAAATTGCTCAAAGACTTGAAAATTGCATCTCCCCAACCTGGGAAGGAAAAAAGATGATCCCAAGAGATAATTATCAGTGCACCCTCGCTCAAGTCCCTTATCTGAATCGGGACTACCCTAATAGGCAGAAAACACTAGCCCACATTGGAGAAATTTGTTGTAATATATCTCCCACAATATATCTACCTTGAAGCTTCACCCCATGTTTATGTTTAAAATAGTTACCTCAAGTTTACCTCACATGATCAATAACATGACAAAAAGTATCCCCAACAGGAGGAAGATCAAATATCTAGACAACACCAAGAGAAAAAGCCTAAAAGAAAAAAGCTATCAACCATCAAGATGACCACAAAATTCCTGACTATCAACGTCAATGGGTTAAACTCGCCACAAAAAAGGTTTCTCATATGGAGGGACATCCAAAAATTCAACGCAGATATAATTGGACTACAGGAAACAAAATTCGCCCTAGAAAAAACACCCAAATTTGAACATAAATCATTCCCAACAATCCTTCTCTCTTCAAATGAAAAGAAAAAATCAGGTGTGGCTATCATTATAAGAGACTCAATAAGATTTGAAGAACTGAGGAATTTTTTAACAACCTATATAACTTAAAAAATAATAAACTAGAAAACAAACCCACTAAGGAAGACATCAATCAATTCCTTGACTCGATTCAGTTACCCTCTCTGTCTAACGAAGATTTAAATTTTCTAAACACCCCATACAAAAACAGTGACATAATGGCTACAATAAACTCTCTAAAACAAAATAAAGCACCAGGACCAGATGGAATTCCCAATGAGTACTACAAAAAGTTTGCTATAATCTTAACCCCATATTTAACCACCCTCATCAATGAACTATCACTAGGCTTAAAATTACCTGAGGAGATGCAAGAAGCCACTATATCAGTTTTGTATAAAGAAAAGGGAGACAGAGACCTCATTGGAAACTATAGACCCATTTTGCTCCTAAATTCTGACCTGAAAATATTTGCAAAAACCCTAGCCACCAGACTACAAAAAATAGTACCGAACCTTATACACAAAGATCAAGTGGGGTTCATTGCGAACAGAGGAGCAGAAGACGCTACCAGACGAATCCTAAACCTACTCACTCACTCAGGGGAAACTAAGACTCCCACAGTCTTTATCATAATTGATGCTGAGAAGTCATTTGACCGAGTTCAGTGGAACTACTTACTTCAAACTTAAAAAAATTTGGCTTCAATGGGAAATTTAGAAGTTGGAGACCTGGTGGTGGCCTACCTATGCGACTTTAAAAAGCGACTACCTAAGGAGGTCATCACCAGAAACTCAATAATAACATGGAGGAAATTTGGAGCCCAATCTAGAAAAATACACGGCACCGAATCAATAGGTTGGATGAAGATCAAAACGCTTTCTGCATTCTCACCAAGATTAAAGCTCAACGACTGGAAATCCAAGGGAATATGCTTAATCTCAGACATACTCGATAACGATATGCTGAAACCCTACCAAGACTTAGCAAAAGAATTCAAACTAACAAAGTCAAATGAGAAAACTTGGAATATAATAGAAAAAATATTCATGAAACCTAGCACCACCCTCCACCTTCCAAGTAACATCACAGCTCTCTTAAAGAATCCAAATAATCATAACACTTGGAAAACCAAATATATCTACCAAATTTATAACGAAGACACAAATCTCCGTAACTTAGAACACTTGGAAAAGTGGAAAATCGAGTTAAAAATCCCAGAAAATCAATTTGAAGAAAGATTTCAAAAGTCATTGGCCACAGTCTACAAAAATATACCTTGCGCTGCTCTTATAGAAACCAATTATAAGATAACCCGCTGGTATTACACACCCCATAAATTGCATTTAATTAACCCAGATACCTCAAACAAATGCTGGAGAAACTGTGGAAATTCAGGCAACATAACTCACATATTTTGGTCGTGTCCAAAAAAAGAAATTCTGGAGAGACATTCAATCACTTATAAGGTCCATTACACAGCTAGATGTAACTAACTCCAGAATTAGTTCTTCTTCTCTTAAACATTGAAGTGATACCTAAACATTTTAGGCCCATAGTAATACATATTCTACTAGTGTCCACTAATCTCATTGCATCCAAATGGAAAAGTGAGAAAGCTCTTAATATTCAAGAATCTAAGGAGAAACTAACTCTACATAAAACTTTAGAGTACTACTATGCCATAAAAAATAATACTCAAACAAAGTACCTCACCAAATGGGACCCATGGCCAGAGCCCAATCACCGACAGACTATATAGCCCAACTGACGTTAAGAAAACACTAACTATATTCGAGAAATACAAGCTCACTAATAATTCCAGGCCTGAAGCTCTAGCCTTTGATACCTCCCTGATCTAAAACTCACTAGAATTATATGTTTCTGATCTTGCAAATTTGCTGGACTGTCTACGGAATCCATGTCAGGAAGTTGTTAATTTTATTTGTTGTTTAGTTATGTTTTGCAAAAAGTTAATTCATAAGCAATTGATTTGACCAACAAAATGTACTGCTTGATGTATCAACACTAACAAATTGGAGGGTCAAAATATGTGCATTTTCTTAACCTTGCTTTACTATCTATATGTCCTTAAATTTTGTATCGCATGATTTCAAGATTTGTTAACTAACAGAGAGTAGTAGAGAATGGGTTTCACAGCCGCGCCAAAAGACTACTGGATTCTTCTCAGATTAATGTTTCTTTTATTTCATAACAGGTCAAGTCTACGCGTTTCAGGAGAACACAGCTCCCTTCTTCAGGACAAACCAGCAAAGAATCATCAAATCTTTGCTGGTTTGTCCTGAAGAAGGGAGCTGTGTTCTCCTGAAACGCGTAGACTTGACCTGTTATGAAATAAAAGAAACATTAATCTGAGAAGAATCCAGTAGTCTTTTGGCGCGGCTGTGAAACCCATTCTCTACTACTCTCTGTTATCTGCCTCTTGGGGACCACTGCCGGGACTTGGTGTTACATGCTGCTATAGGTGTTGTGACTGTCACAACCCGAATTGGTGAGTAGGATTATTCTTTGCTTCACCCTATATATATATTGGGGTAAGACCCTATTGCGCTTTCTTTTTCCACAGTTTTCACTTATAAGATTTGTTAACTACAAAACCTAATAAAAATCATTTGAATAGGTATGAGTTTTATATATGCAGTGTTGAGGTGACTCGATATTTCAGTGCCTCCCAATATTTTGTTAAACATACGTGTCAATATCGGTGAGATCTGCTCCTTCATCACTTTATAGACTTCCCCATTGAACCCATCGGGTCCCGGAGCTTTATGTACGTTTAACACTCCTATCACCTTTTGGACTTCTTCTATTGTGACTTCTGCATTCAGACTAGTCAGCTCCTCTGTGCTGAGTCGTATGAGGTTTATTTGTTTCAGCCATTCTGCCCCTCCTTCACCACCTTCATTCCCCTTACCATACAGTTTCTCATAGTAATCCCCCAAGATCTGGTTAATTTCCTGTGATTTGTGGATTTGTTCCCCTCCTGTCCAGTCATGCTGGTTATTGAAGTCATTGGTCGCCTTCCCTTAGCCAAATTGGCCAGTAATTTCCTTGCTTTATTGCCGTACCTGTGCAGGTCAACCTCCATTTGTGACTGTACCAGCTCTTCCCTTTTTCCCGCCCAAAGCTCGAACCTTGGTTTCGCCCCCTTCCATTCCTCTTTTGCTTTTTGGGACATAGAGAAAAATATATGAAATATTTGGAAACTAAGTGTATCACTAGCTTCTTGGTATTGTGCATGCGTATGTCTCTTGATTATAGCAGTATACCCCATTAGCCTCCCTCTCAGCACTGCTTTTGCTGCTTCCCAAAATAACATTACATCCGTCTCATGTTCATTATTAGTGTTGCTATACTCTTCCCACCAGCCCTTCAGTATTTTAACAAAGTCCGTATCCCTAAGTAAAAAGGATGGGAACCTCCACAAATAGTCCGATCCCCTCTGAACTGTGTCATTTATTTCTAAGGTCACCGGGCTGTGGTCCGATATCACCATGTTCTCAATATCTACATCTTCTTTGACCCTACTCAAAAATGATTGGTCAACCAGAATATAATCAATTCTTGACCATGCGTCATGCGGGTGTGAGTAGTGAGTGAATTCACGGTCATATGGGTGCTGTAGCCTCCAACTGTCTTTCAGATTTGTGTCTTCCAGCAGCCTAGCCATCAAGCCTTTTGTCGTTCTTGTCTGCCCACCTTGACCCCTGTTATGTCTCCTATCTTCTTCCCCTGAGACCACCGCATTGAAATCTCCTCCCACTATTTTGTTCCGTTCTGTGTCCATTCCCACTTTACTTGTTTGAAAAACGAATTCTGTTCATTGTTGAGGGCATATATGTTGTGTATGCTAAACTCTCCCTGCGGGCTGTTTAATTTTATATGGACATATCTACCTTCCTCATCGCTATCTTGGGAAGTTATCGTATGGTTGAAATGTTTGTTTAATAGAATCATGACCCCTGCTTTCCTTCCCGGGAGCCCGACCCAACCACTTTTCCTACCCATAATTTTTGCATTCGGAAAAAATCTTCCCGTAGTACATGCGTTTCCTGCAGCAGTGCGATATCTACCTTCAATCTTTTAAGATGTCTCAGAACCATCATGCGCTTGTGAGGTGATTTCAGACCTTTCACGTTCCATGTCACTATTTTAACCATAGTCCCCATTGCCCATGTTTTTTGCGTCGCTATGCGTCCCCCCGTGTGCATGGCTTTGTGTTTCCTCTAACTTCGCTGTGCGCTTACAACTATGTATTGCCTGGGCGCAACCTTGTGTCCCAATCTTGGCATTAACTATAAACCTTTTGGCTACCCCCCCAACTGCTCTCAATTGTCTTTCGGTATGTTTATAGCGTTGCTTTCCCTGAACCCAACTATTCAACCTAGATCTATTGTCAACTAACAACCCCTCAACTGTCCCCCCCTTTACAATCAATCGTCTCATCACTTCCATTTTTTCTGTGATGCTCCTGGCTCCGCAATCCCCTCTCAGCCAACTGATTAACATTTACATATAGCCTGTCCCCCATTGTTCTGTTATCTAACACACCAGAGCAAGGCCTTCCTGGTCACCAACCATGTCAGCATACAATACCCCCTCCTTCATTGCCCATATATAGCATTTGTTGCCTCTGATCTCAATTTCACTCCACCTTCCATCAGTATAAATGACCTGGCTACCAGAGGAGCAATTTATCAGTAGATACTGAAGAGAGAGAAACCCGGTCCCCCATAGATGTTAGGACCACCGAGGGAGCAGGGCACCTTGGTTAATATAAATTGAAGAGGCGAGGAGAACTAAAGAGAAGAGGGAAGTGGAAGAGGAAGTAGGAAGTAGAAGAGGAAGTGGAAGTAGAAAGTGGAAGCGGCAGTAGAAGAGGAAGTAGGAAGTGGAAGAGGAAGTAGAGAAGGAAGTAGGAAGAGGAAGTGGAAAAGGAAGTGGAAAAGGAAGTAGGAAGAGGAAGTAAGAAGTTAAAGAGGAAGTGGAAAAGGAAGTGGAAGAGGAAGTGGAAGTAGGAAGTGGAAGTAGGAAAGGAATTAGAAAGTGGAAGAGGAAGTAGGAAGTGGAAAAGGAGGTATGAAGTGAAAGAGGTAGCAAAAGGGGGAGTAGGAAGTGGAAGAGGAAGTAGGAAGTGGAAGTGGGAGAGGAAGAGGAAATAGGAAGTGGAAGTAAAAATGCAATGATAAACAGTAGATGTTACTCATCCCCTGCATTCCATCAGTCCCCTCCTGGGCCTCTCAGTTCAGTTCAAAATATCAATTCTCCTTGTAGCCTCTCTCATGCCGCTCCCTTCTTCTGGTTTCCAGGCCTACGCGACGGCGACCTCCTTGTCTTTGGGCCTCATGCATGGATCTCTCTCCCCTCCATCCAGTCTTTCCGGCCCGATGCCCGGCTCTCCTCCTCTCCTCCATGCCGGTTATGTTGCCTCTCCGGGGATTCCTCCGTCTGGTTCCTGTTCTCCATCTCCTCCATCCACTTCTCCGCCTCCCTCAAGTCTTTCGTCGCAAAAAGGGATCCATCACGTCTTGTTACTCTCAGTATTGCAGGATAGAGCAGTTGGAATTTTATGCCTTTACAGTACAGCGCAGTGCAGATCTTACTAAAGGCTTTCCTTTTGCGTGTAACCTCCGCCGAGTAGTCCCCGAAGATCAGCACTTTATGTCCTTGTAAAGACAATGGGGTCCTCCTTCCTCTAAACGCTTGCAGCAGCTCTTCTTTGTCTTTGTATTCCAAGTATTTTATTATCACTTGGCCTGGCCTGGCTGGTCCAGTCACTCCCATGCTGCTTTCCTTCCCATTTGTTCTTCCTGTGCCTGGATGCTCTCTTACGGGGCCCACTCTGTCCGCTCTTTCCACCCTGCATTTGTGCGGCAGACCTAGTGCCTTGGGGAGCTCTGCTTCACATATGCTGTCCAATTGCCGCATGCTTATTGATTCTGGCAGTCCCACCAGCCTTAAATTGCTTCTTCTGGAGCGGTTTTCCAGATCTTCTAGTTTGTCTCTCATGGCCTGGGATCCCTCCACCATCTCCTGCAGCTACCCCTTTAATGCTGTCACCTCGTCATCTGTGTCAGAGATTCTTTGCTCCATCTCTGACATCCTGGCTCCCTGCTGTGTGATCTGCTCCTTCAAGGGAGATAGCGCTGCCCCCACCATGGCCTCCAAGGAATCCTTGATCCTGTCTGCCAGGTGCACTGCCACTGCACCAGCCAGACGGTCATAGTCTATTTGCAGGACTGGGAGCTGGTTGTGCTGTTGGGCTGTCCGCTGCTCTCTCAGCTGCTCCCCCTCCTCCATCTGTCTCCGCTCACCTCCCTGCATACCGCCACGGCCCGCGTCCGCCGCCATCTTGTGCTCCATGTGCTCTCCCTCTGCAGCACTTTGCTTCAGCTGTCTGCCGCTGCTCCGGAGGAGGTACCGCTCCATGCACGGTCACCTCCCGCTCCTTGCCTCCCGTTTTCCGCTTCCTCCCGCGGCCATGGGGCTCTTTTGGTCGGTTTGTGGGGCTGAGGAACGTGCGGAGCTCTGTCTCCCACGTCCTCACATCACAGCGCCGGAGCCGGAAGTCTAGGATGCGTTTTGCAACTTCTCATTGACTCTAATGTTAGCTAAACGCTGCCAAAATGGCAAAAAACAATTGACGTTTCTTCTTCAAACGCAGGTATTTTGACAAAATTTCTGTATCCAAAATGCTGCGTTTAAAACAGCATAGGGCGCATAAGAAATCCCAATTTTTCATAAACTTTGCTTGAGAATCAAAACGTATGCATTTTTGCATTAAAACGCTGCAGTTGAAAACGCTGCAGAAATGCATTAAAGACGCAAAGGGCGCACATAGCCTTACAAATACTGAGGTAATAACTCACCAATACTGAACATGTGCACGAGGCCTTACACATACTGAGGTAAATACTCACCAATACTGAACATGTGCACGAGGCCTTACAAATACTGAGGTAAATACTCACCAATACTGAACATGTGCACGAGGCCTTACACATACTGAGGTAATAACTCACCAATACTGACCATGTGCACGAGGCCTTACACATACTGAGGTAAATACTCACCAATACTGAACATGTGCACGAGGCCTTACACATACTGAGGTAATAACTCACCAATACTGAACATGTGCACGAGGCCTTACAAATACTGAGGTAAAAACTCACTAATGCTGAACGTGTGCACGAGGCCTTAGGGTATGTGCGCACGTTGCTTTTTACCTGCTTTTTTGCTGCTTTTTCTTCTGCGCTGTTTAATGCCAAAATGGATGTGTTCTTCTATTCAAGCAAAGTCTATGGGAATTTGGGTTTCTTGTTCACACTATGTTGTTCAAAATGCTGCCTTTTTGTGGCAGAACTTTGGTCAAAAACTCAGCTTTGCAGTGCAAAACCCAAATGGCAAAAACAATTGACATGTTGCTTCTTTGAAAAGCTGAGTTTTTGACCAAAGTTCTGCCACAAAAAGGCAGCATTTTGAACAACATAGTGTGAACAAGAAACCCAAATTCCCATAGACTTTGCTTGAATAGAAGAACACATCCATTTTGGCATTAAACAGCGCAGAAGAAAAAGCAGCAAAAAAGCAGGTAAAAAGCAGGTAAAAAGCAACGTGCGCACATACCCTTACACATACTGAGGTAATAACTCACTAATGCTGAACGTGTGCACGAGGCCTTACACATACTGAGGTAATAACTCACCAATACTGACCATGTGCACGAGGCCTTACACATAGTGAGGTAATAACTCACTAATGCTGAACGTGTGCACGAGGCCTTACACATACTGAGGTAAATACTCACCAATACTGACCATGTGCACGAGGCCTTACACATACTGAGGTAATAACTCACCAATACTGAGCGTGTGCACGAGGCCTTACACATACTGAGGTAAAAACTCACTAATGCTGAACGTGTGCACGAGGCCTTACACATACTGAGGTAATAACTCACTAATGCTGAACGTGTGCACGAGGCCTTACACATACTGAGGTAATAACTCACCAATACTGAGCGTGTGCACGAGGCCTTACACATACCGAGGTAATAACTCACCAATACTGACCATGTGCACGAGGCCTTACACATACTGAGGTAATAACTCACCAATACTGAGCGTGTGCACGAGGCCTTACACATACTGAGGTAATAACTCACCAATACTGAGCGTGTGCACGAGGCCTTACACATACTGAGGTAAATACTCACCAATCCTGAACATGTGCACGAGGCCTTACACATACTGAGGTAAATACTCACCAATACTGAACATGTGCACGAGGCCTTACACATACTGAGGTAAAGGCCGGAGTCACACTTGTGAGAGACTCGTGCAAGTCTTGCATTACATCACCCGACATGGCCTGCAGCTCTCCTGAAAGGAGCATCTCAGCTGCATAGAAATACATGCAGCTGATCCGCTCCTGTCAGGAGAGTGTGTGGCCATGCCAGGTGATGCGATGTGAGACTCGCGCAAGTATGACTCCAGCCAAATACTCACCAATACTGAACGTGTGCACGAGGCCTTAGGCTATGTGTCCACTTTGCTTTTTACCTGATTTTTACCTGCTTTTTTGCTGCTTTTTCAACTGCAGCGTTTAATGCCAAAATGGATGTGTTCTGCTTTTCAAGCATAGTCTATGGGAATTTGGGTTTCTTGTGCACACTATGCAGTTCAAAATGCTGCCTTTGTGTGGCAGAAATTTGGGCAAAAACTCTGCTTTGCAGTTCAAAACACAAATGGCAAAAACAATTGACATGTCAATTATTTTTGCCATTTGGGTTTTGCACTGCAAAGATGAGTTTTTGCCCAAAGTTCTGCCACAAAAAGGCTGCAGTTTGAACTGCATAGTGGGGTTTAGGAACTCAAATTCCCATAGACTTTGCTTGAAAAGCAGAACACATCCATTTTGGCATTAAACGCTGCAGTTGAAAAAGCAGCAAAAAAGCAGGCAAAAAGCATGTAAAAAGCAATGTGGACACATAAAAAAAACCAAGGAGAAAAATTGTAGGAAAAATACCCTGACTATAAATAAATAAATTGCAAGTGCTTAATAACAGGGTACTTAGTATATACATTTTTGCAAAAAGGCAAGAAGCTGTCTCACCTCGTCACGGTGTACCCATCTGAGACAGTCCCTAACCTACTTAAGTTAAAAACATATTCTGTACCTGACTTGTGTCATGTCCAAACTTCAATATGAATGGTAAAGTGGTCAGCTGGGTCCCAGATTAAATACACAGCAAAAAGTGAGACGCAGGTAATTGTTCAGCCTCAGTATCAGGAGGGCTGCACCCCCAACTTGCATAAAAGCAAGATAACAGACAAAAAACACAAAAAAACTGAGCTGTAACAAATGTTCAACAAACATGCAACATTACAAGCATGTGAATTGCAGCCTCAAGACTAGAAAAAAAACAAGGAGAAAAATTGTAGGAAAAATACCCTGACTATAAATAAATAAATAAATTGCAAGTGCTTAATAACAGGGTACTTAGTATATACATTTTTGCAAAAAGGCAAGAAGCTGTCTCACCTCGTCACGGTGTACCCATCTGAGACAGTCCCTAACCTACTAAAGTTAAAAACATATTCTGTACCTGACTTGAGGTGAGACAGCTTCTTACCTTTTTGCAAAAATGTATATACTAAGTACCCTGTTATTAAGCACTTGCAAGTTATTTATTTATAGCCAGGGTATTTTTCCTACAATTTTTCTCCTTGGTTTTTTTCTAGTCTTGAGGCTGCAATTCACATGCTTATTGAACATTTGTTACAGCTCAGTTTTTTTGTGTTTAATGTGGACACATAGCCTTAGGCTATGTGCGCACGTTGCGTCGTGTCCCTGCAGAAATTTCTGCAGGGATTTGACAGTTCATGTGCACTTTAAATCGCTGCAGAAACACTGCATAATGGATGCAGTGTTTCTGCTGAAAAAAAAGCCGATTTCATGCGCTCTGGATGCAGCCTCTCCCATAGAAAGAGCAGGATCTTCATCCACAGCGCACGGAATAATTGACATGTTGCTTTTTAGAACGCAGTGATTTGGAACAAAATTTTGGCATCCAAATCGCTGCTCTCTCAAACGCAACGTGCGCATGGATTATGCACAATCTTCATAGATTGTGCTGGGGACGCAAGTCACATGCATTTAATCTGCTGTGCAATACGCAGCGTAAATGCATGTGTGGCGCCCTGGACAAGCCAGGTCGTCACAGAACTACACCAACACACCCCACACCCCGGTTAGGCACACCAAAGCCAAGCACAAAATCCTTGTTGCCTTCCTTCAAGGGCTGATGTCCACACCAGGGCGTGGGCCAGGCGGTTGGTGCCGCCCACCGAGGAGTTCACAGTCCTGGAGGCGGGAAAAGCAGATCAGATTAGTTTTGAAGTGGAGGAGTAAGGTGGTAGAGGAGACTGACTGTGTCCGGGTGTGTGGCCCGGGCACATACAGCAAGGTTGGCAGACGGTGGTGACCGTCTGCAGGAGAGGCTGATTGGAGCAAACCGTATGGACCGTGGACGGGCGGTGGCCCGGCGGTACCGGATCGGAGAGTAAAGAGAAGCCAGCACCATCCGGCAGGGCTTACGGACCCCGACAAGGCTAGGAGTCGCCGTTAAATTTGTCAAATCCGTTAGCGAAGGGAACCTCTTGGGTTTCCCAGCAGTCATTGAAGGCAACCGCTCAAACCGTAGAGGGAAACACAGTCACCGCTAAGGCAACAGTTCCCAGGGCCAGAGCCTGCGGGCAAAAGGGGCTCCTTTAGCACCCATCCAAGCTGGGGAGCGGGTTACCGGTGGGAAGCCATCGGAACCGTAACACAACACAGGTGCAGGGAAAGGCAGTCACCATCAACCTGCCGGGAGGAGAAACACCGCAGCCGTCTGTGGGACCCGTCCATCCAGCCGTTTGTTTTACCGGAGACTTTGCATTCGTCATTGGCTGAGTGAGTACCACCGTGCCGTGTGGCACAGCGCTGCCCCCGCGACCCTGCACCTCACCAGGCCCCGTAACCCGCCTGCCATACATCCCTACCTCCTTCACCGGGCCCCGGGACAACCAACCCCCTACCCACGGAGGGGAGAACCAACATCCAAGCTGCTCCCCGTCATCGCTCCCGGGATCCCCGTCCAGAGCAGCGGTGATGTCACCAATCTCACCACAACCGTGGGTGGCGTCACGGACAATATCCCTAAACCCAAACCACCCCCTTTCACTTACGGGCGATGAACGCCGCTCGAGTCCCCAGGATCCAGCCCACCGTTCGAGCCACCACCGAGCAGCAGCAGCAGCAGCCGGACCCGAGCAGTGGGTGAGCACAGCGTCTCCTCCTCCGCCCGCTACAACTTGGCGTCACGAACAGGATCTTACCGCTCTGCCATCTGGTAGAGGTGCGCCTTGTGACCGCCGGAGGTGTCCGGCCGAAAATTTGGAGAAGCCACCATTTTGGGCGCGAAAAGTCCCCATTCAAGCGTCTCCTCGAGCAGTGGAGGCGCGAAAATCAAAACCCCGCCCCTGTAGAGGAGGAGATGGAAAAAGACTAAGGGGGAATGGATGGCGTCTGGCTGCATGTAGCTCGCGGCTATAGAAGCAGAGACGCCGGGACTCTGCGATCTGCTAATTCCTGGAAAGTATGTCTGCTCCACGCAGCTACGCCGAGGCTACAGAGCCGGTGCCCGGGATGGCGGCGTGGCTCAGGGCCCGAACGGCAGGGATTTGCCGACGCTACCGGAGTCAGATATGTATGCTGATGGAGCAGTGGACCGCGGAGGTGGAGGAGGTAGCTGCGGTCGCCCGGGTGTATGGAATGGAGGCCATGATGGAGGAGGTGGTGAGTGACCCACGCCCCTGTGTCCCCGGCCGTTGCGGCTGAGGGACCCGGTCTACCCCTGGTCCCCATGCCGCCTCTGTCTTCCTTGCCCGTGCACCACGCTGCGCCTGGTCCGTCTGGCGTACACCCCTTCGTGGCAGTGGCCGAGAGAGTGGCGAGCCCGGAGGCTGCGGCAGCTGGCGGCGACCCGCCTGGCGCAGGGACGGATGATAGCGACTCCGTACCGGACACAGAGCCTGTTTCCGAGGAAGACGAAGGGGTCGTTGCCCTGTGTGACATGGAGGCCACTTACATCCCCCGGAGCGGAAATAATGGGTACCGTGCGGCCCTTCCCCATCGCGCCTGCTATGCGCTGGAGGGGCTGATTCCCGTGTTCCTCCACCCGGGGCCGGCTGAGGATGATGAAAGCGAGCAATGAAGTCGGCGGTCCTCCGCTGCAAGTTGTCCCCATTGGGACCACCAGTACCGTTTGGAAGTTTGAGAATGATAAGTGAAAATGATCAACCGAAAGTTTACCTGATTAACAACCATGATTGAACCGGTCGTTGCCGGCACTGTTGTCCCCGTGGGGACTGTCTTTAACCATGCGTAGAAACTGCTACGGACAAGCCCGAGAACTTGCAGGGCAACCACGAACCTGTGGAATGTAAATAAAAATGTTGGGCTTGATACCGTGACCGCCTCCGGAGAGGCTGATTTTGGAGGATGGGCCTGGAGGAAAGAGATGGCCCAGGCCCGCCACTACCATAACCGGTGGCGATCCTCCTGGGGTTCAGGGGTCCCCATGGACGCGGATCCCCTGAAAGGGACAGCACCCTCTCGGGCAACTTGGTGCTGGACTGGGGTCAAGGGGTGCTGCCCATTTGCTTAGGGGCAGCATCAGGGCCAGGTTGCTTGGGTGGGAGAAGAGCGGAAGCCGTAACCGCATTTATTAAAAATGTTGGTAACATTTAAGAAATGTGCCTCCCGATGTGGGAAGATTGAAAAATGCTTGTTTACATGTTTTACCGTTTTATATCTTTTTTTCCAGTTCGTGAAAAATAAAACCGGTGATGGACGGGCAACCCGCAGACGGTCTGCATTTTACTAAGGGGGAATGTGACGCCCTGGACAAGCCAGGTCGTCACAGAACTACACCAACACACCCCACACCCCGGTTAGGCACACCAAAGCCAAACACAAAATCCTTGTTGCCTTCCTCCAGGGGCTGATGTCCACACCAGGGAATGGGCCAGGCGGTTGGTTCCACCCACCGAGGAGTTCACAGTCCTGGAGGCGGGAAAAGCAGATCAGATTAGTTTTGAAGTGGAGGAAGTAGGGTGGTAGAGGAGACTGACTGTGTCCGGGTGTGTGGCCCGGGCACATACAGCAAGGTTGGCAGACGGTGGTGACCGTCTGCAGGAGAGGCTGATTGGAGCAAACCGTATGGACCGTGGACGGGCGGTGGCCCGGCGGTACCGGATTGGAGAGTAAAGAGAAGCCAGCACCATCCGGCAGGGCTTACGGACCCCGACAAGGCTAGGAGTCGCTGTTAAATTTGTCAAATTCGTTAGCGAAGGGAACCTCTGGGGTTTCCCAGCAGTCAAGACCCGATTGAAGGCAACCGCTCAAACCGTAGAGGGAAACACAGTCACCGCCAAGGCTACAGTTCCCAAGGCCAGAGCCTGCGGGCAAAAGGGGCTCCTTTAGCACCCATCCAAGCTGGGGAGCGGGTTACCGGTGGGAAGCCATCGGAACCGTAACACAACACAGGTGCAGGGAAAGGCAGTCACCATCAACCTGCCGGGAGGAGAAACACCGCAGCCGTCTGTGGGACCTGTCCATCCAGCCGTTTGTTTTACCTGAGACTTTGCATTCTTCATTGGCTGAGTGAGTACCACCGTGCCGTGCGGCACAGCGCTGCTCCCGCGACCCTGCACCTCACCAGGCCCTGTAACCCGCCTGCCAAACATCCCTACCTCCCTCACCGGGCCCCGGGACAAATAACCCCCTACCCACGGAGGGTAGAACCAACATCCAAGCTGCTCCCAGTCATCGCTCCCGGGATCCCCGTCCAGAGCAGCGGTGATGTCACCAATCTCACTACAAACGTGGGTGGCGTCACGGACAATATCCCTAAACCCAAACCACCCCCTTTCACTCACGGGCGAGGAACATCGCTCGAGTTCCCGGGATCCGGCCCACCGCTCGAGCCACCACCGAGCAGCAGCAGCCGGACCCGAGCAGTGGGTGAGCGCAGCGTCCCCTCCTCCGCCCGCGACACATGAAATTCGGCAACATGCGCACACAGCCTAACAAATACTGAGGTAAAAACTCCCCAATACTGAACGTGTGCACGAGGCCTTATGCCATGTGCGCACGTAAGTGCATTCTGCACCGCAGCGTAAAGTCACTGCTTGTGCGATTCAGAACACAGCTGAAAAGCTGCGTTCGGAAAGTTTGGTGTCTGCAGAATTCCTGACGAATTTGTGTGTTCTGGATGCTGCCTCTCCCATAGACAGAGTGGAGGAAGCATCCAGAACGCACAAAACAATTGACATGTTACTTTTTAGAATGCAGCGTTTTGACAGCATGCAAAACGCTGCGTTCTAAAAAGCAACGTGTGGATGGAACTTGCACAATCTACATAGATTGTGCTGGGGACGCAGGACGCATGCTTTTACGCTGCGGTGCAGAACGCAGCTTAAAAGCATGAAATTCGGCAACGTGCGCACAGAGCCTTAGAACTTGTGTAGACAACCGTATTTTTGGTCCAAGTGCGATCCAACAAAATATTGAATCGCATTCAAATCTTTATTTTCAAATCAAATCTTTATTTTTTTTATATAGCGCTAACATATTCCGCAGCGCTTTACATACATCAGGAACACTGTCTCCATTGGGGCTCCCAATCTAAAGTCCCTATAATAATAATCTTTATTTCTATAGCGCCAACATATTCCGCAGCGCTTTACAATTCAGGAGACTATCAGTATGTCTTTGGAGTGTGGGAGGAAACCGGAGAACCTGGAGGAAACCCACGGAAACACGGGGAGAACATGCAAACTCCTTGCAGATGGTGTCCTTGGTGGGATTTGAACCCAGGTCCCCAGGTTGCAAGACTAACCCTAACCCTAACCCTAGTGCTAACCACTGAGCCACCATTCAATGAGGCAGTGCACATGTTCAATTTTGTGCTCGGACCCAGTGGTCTGAGGAAAAAAAAATAATTGCATCATGCATGAGCAGACTGGTACAGTTAAGTGTAAGCGGCAGGGCTGTAGTTGGCATTCATGCTGTTCTAAGCACTTAAATTGATCATGTGCCCTACCAATAAGTCAGACTAAAGCCTCATAGAGATGTGGCTAGAAGTATGCCAATCACACACTTGTGGTCACATGACGGACCCTCTCACCACCAGCACTGGAAAACCATGACAGTGCACTGTGTGCATGCTAAAAAGATTCACAAGTCTGCAGTCACAGGTCATTAAACAGCTGCTAATTGGCTTCATATAACCAAACGGTCGACTATCATTTAAAGGGAATCTGTCACCAGGTTTTTGCTCTCTAATCTGAGACCAGCATAATGTAGGGGCAGAGATCCTGATTTCAGCAATGTGTCACTTACTGACCTGCTCAGTGCAGTTTTGATAAAATTACTGATTAATCAGCAGTAGATTATCATTATAGGACTACTTCATGTGCTGCAGGTAGTCCAGCATATACATAAGCTCTGTATAACTGCTATATCTGCAGCAAAGAAATCATTGATTTTATCAAACTGACAGCAAACAGCTCAGTAAGTGATTTCTGGAATCAGGGTCTCTGTGTCTACATTATGCTGCTCTCAGATATCGGAGCAAAAACCTGCTGACAGATTCCCTTTAAATGCAGAAATTGTCCAGTATAAATGCTCCCTTAGATCCAGGTACCGTATTGGTGACTTCTTCTCTGATTGGCTTTGTCTCACCCCATTCTTCTTCATCTGATCCAGACGACATGATGACTTTGGATGTACACAGCTTCTTTCCGCAGCCTTCCATTTCCTCTGATATTCCACAACATATCCGAACACGATGCCCTAAAAATATGAGTGTCATTATTACATCTGAATAAAAAATATCCTCACATGCTGTGCACTAAATAACCCTTATACTGTGCACCTGACAAAATATTTCCCCCCACTTTACACCCTGACCAAAAAGTGACCCCTACACTGTCCCCCTAATGACACATGGCCTGCACATTGTGCCTCTCATATGCTACAACCTCTGCACCGTCCTTCCACCCTGAATTATGGCCACCACACTGTCTTTCTTTATGAAAAATATCTATAAAACCATCCCCCCTCATTAACCATGCTTATATGCTTTCCATACAAAATAATGCACCTGTGATGTGAACAATGGCCTCCACATTGTCCACACCTTCCATGCCCCTTGCCACACTAACCCCCTCTCTGTACTCTGCTGTCTTTTCACACCGTACAGCCCTCACAATGTCCCTCGTATATTGCTCCTTTCACACTGTGCCCTCACATTGTCCCTCGTATACTGCTCCCCTCATATTGTGCCCTCACACTGTTCCTCGTATACTGCTCCTCTCATACTGTGCCCTCACATTGTCCCTTGTATACTGCTCCCCTCATACTGTGCCCTCACATTATCCCTCGTATACTGATCCTCTCACACTGTGCCCTCACATTGTCCCTCATATACAGCTCCCCTCATACTGTGCCCTCACACTGTCCCTCATATACAGCTCCCCTCATACTGTGCCCTCACATTGTCCCTCGTATACTGCTCCCCTCATATTGTGCCCTCACACTGTTCCTCGTATACTGCTCCTCTCATACTGTGCCCTCACATTGTCCTTTGTATACTGCTCCCCTCATACTGTGCCCTCACATACTGATCCTCTCACACTGAGCCCTCACATTGTCCCTCATATACAGCTCCCCTCATACTGTGCCCTCACATTGTCCCTCATATACAGCTCCCATCATACTGTGCCCTCACATTGTCCCTCATATAAAGCTCCCCTCATACTGTGCCCTCACACTGTCCCTCATATACAGCTCCCCTCATACTGTGCCCTCACATTGTCCCTCATATACAGCTCCCATCATACTGTGCCCTCACACTGTCCCTCGTATACTGCTCCTCTCATACTGTGTCCTCACATTGTCCCTCGTATACTGCTCCTCTCATACTGTGCCCTCACATTGTCCCTCATATAAAGCTCCCCTCATACTGTGCCCTCACATTGTCCCTCATATACAGCTCCCCTCATACTGTTCCCTCACATTGTCCCTCATATACAGCTCCCATCATACTGTGCCCTCACATTGTCCCTCATATACTGATCCTCTTTTACTGTGCCCTCACATTGTCCCTCATATACTGCTTGTCACGGGGTTCTTCTCCCATATCACACGATCAATAGAGCGAGAGATAAGTGAGCAATCCAAAGCATATTTATTCCAAGCAATCCAGAATGTCCATCAATTATCCACAAAACAGAGGGTAAAATTAGTCCAGTAACAAAAATATAGTCCGGTAAGTGATAAATAAATGTCCAGTTTCTCTGAGGAGCCGCTGCTTTTCCCATAGCATCAATTCTTCTCTCTTGAAGTTCTCCAAACAGACTGCCCAATTCTTCAGGTAAGCAGACAGAGAGTTTAGGTGGATCTCACGCCCCTCCCCCGACTTAGGAACAAAAGGCTGGCAGGGGAGGAATTAAACCTGCAAATGGGACAATGTACACACAAGGAACAAAGAATGGACAGTGAACCACGCCCAAACATTAACCCACACAAAATGGTACACAATCCACAATATTCAATCATCACACTGCTCCTCTCATACTGTGCCCTCACATTGTCCCTCATATACTGCTCCTCTCATACTGTGCCCTCACATTGTCCCTCATATACTGCTCCTCTCATACTGTGCCCTCACATTGTCCCTCATATACTGCTCCTCTCATACTGTGCCCTCACATTGTCCCTCATATACTGCTCCTCTCATACTGTGCCCTCACATTGTCCCTCATATACTGCTCCTCTCATACTGTGCCCTCACATTGTCCCTCATATACTGCTCCTCTCATACTGTGCTCTCATATTGTCCCTCATATACTGCTCCTCTCATACTGTGCCCTCACATTGTCCCTCATATACTGCTCCTCTCATACTGTGCCCTCACATTGTCCCTCATATACTGCTCCTTTCATACTGTGCCCTCACATTGTCCCTCATATACTGCTCCTCTCATACTGTGCTCTCACATTGTCCCTCATATACTGATCCTCTCATGCTGTGCTCTCACATTGGCCCTCATATACTACTCCTCTCATACTGTGCCCTCACATTGTCCCTCATATACTGCTCCTCTCATACTGTGCCCTCACATTATCCCTCATATACTGCTCCTCTCATACTGTGCCCTCACATTGTCTCTCATATACTGCTCCTCTCATAATGTCCCCTCACATTGTCCCTCGTAAACTGCTCCTCTCATACTGTGCCCTCACACTGTCCTTACTGCTTCCCATAATGTGCTGTCACTCTGTATACTGAGTGAATGCTCCTTTTCCCCTCCCACGTTACATAAAAGTTCCTCGTATCTACAGCTCCATGGTGGAGCACTTACCTTGTCCCTCATCTTTACCTCCTTTGTGGTGCTATATCTCACACATCCTGCACCCCCACATCCCACACACATCCTGCACCCCGATATCCCACACAGATCCTGCACCTCCATATCCCACACTGCACCCTAGCCTGTACCCCCATATCACACACATTGCACCTCCATATCTCACAGACACAGACCCTGCACCCCATATCCCACACACCCTGTATCCCTATATGTCACACAAATCCCAACTTACCCCTCTCTCAAACATCCTGAACCCCCATATTCCACACACCCTGCATCCAGGTCCGGCGTCAGCATCCGGCACACCTGGGCAAATGCCAGGGCCCTGGACAGCTGGGGGGCCCACTCGCTGTCTTCAGTCCTGCGGCCCTGGGCTGAGTTCCGGGGACTGCAGTGCTTGGGTTGGCAGCTGCACTATCCTGCATCCTGAATAGTGCAGTTGCCGACCCTTTAATCCATACTGGCACACAACAATCACTGTTGAATGCTCCGTGCACCTCCTCCATTAAAGTTCATCTGTGGCCTGAGCTACCGCGCGGTGTGCTCCAGTACCACAGATGAAGAGGAGCCGCAGCGCAGCTCCAGCCAGCATCCCCCAACACTTTGAGCACAGCATATGTCCTCCCACACTGTATGCCCCTCTCCACCTGAGCTAAGCTATATGTTCCACCGCCGATCTGTATGTTCCCCCTCCTGAGCTGTATGTTCCACCCAGCGATCTGTATAGGACCCCCTGTCATCTGAGCTGTATATTCCACCCTCCCGATCTGTATGGGTTCCCACTCCTGAGCTGTATGGGACTGTCTCAGAGCAGTAGGTGCCCCCTCTTGAGCTGTATGGGACTGCCAGAGCCATATGCACTGCCACCCCAGAGCCGTAGGTGCTGCCACTCCAGACCCATATGTTCTGCCACCCCAGAGCCGTATGTTCTGCCATCCCAGAGCCATATGTTCTGCCACCCCAGAGCCGTATGTTCTGATACCCCAGAGCCGTATGTTCTGCCCCACAGAGCCGTATGTGCTGCCACTGTGACGCCCTGGACTAGCCAGGTAGTCACGGGTAGTCCCTTGCACAAACACCTGCCCCTAAAAAGGTACCAGCAGCCAACCTTAATACCCTGAGTCACCCCTCTCAGGTTCTGACGTTCACACCCGGGGGCGGAGCCAGGCAGTTGGCCACGCCCACCGAGGAGTTCGGATGGCCTGAGGCGGGAAAAACACATAGAGATCTGTTTTGGAGGTGAAAGGGAGAGGAAGGAGAGGATTAAGGAGAGAGTTAGGAGGAGAAGACTGTGGAGACACGGGGCTCAGTGGGTGCTCTCGTCCACTAAATCCTGCCGCCTTTAGAAAGACAGCGTGGCTCAGGGCTCATCCTAACTGAACGCCGGCCTCCTTAACCGTGGGCGTAACACTACTCAGACAACACAGGGTGAGGGAATCACAATAATTAATAATTAGACTATATTGGATCCCCAAACAATTAACGGCACATAACACATAACCAGCAAAACACACAAATCTAACAGGCAACAGAGTCTCACCCTTCCGCTGGCTCACCAGGGATTTAGAATGTCCATACCTCAGAGGTTCCAGGGCTATTTACTCCAATCCAGCAGCACCCCGCTTTTGGCGGGCACCCACCGAGAAAGGAATAATGCCAGATTTAGGAAGCTGGCTGAGGTCTGCAAAGTCTGTAACAGGTGACTGAACTGCCCCAACCTGAGTGTCCTCCTTAGGTAGTCCTGGTATGATGTTACAATCCTGGCAGCCGGAGTCGAAATCCCTAGGCTGTGGATATGGTCTCCAACCGGAACCGGAGTCCCTAGATTGAAGCCATAAGATATCCTGATCCTCTAGTCAGCTCCGAAGAGCTTAGACTGGATCCATCAGCATCCATCAACAACCTGGTGGTTTAAAGAAATCCCTTTTATAGCCACAGCCTTCCACTTGGATTAACTGCGTCCTCATCGACTGGATGAATCTCAAGCTGCATGGACAATGTTCATCCAAATGATGTATACAGAAAGACTGAGGGTATACATGTAGTCTGGGAGTCACTGACTAGACAATGGCTACTAAGGTAATCACATTAGCAATACACAACTACAATACAATGGTTACTGGAAAAGTCTGGAGAACAATACGTCTGGCTTTCAGTGGCCAACACAATTACATTGCGTCAACAAGAGTCTTGTAAAAACAATGAGGGACTTCCCACCCGTAAATAAACAATCTATCATGCTGTCTGGCTAAATTTTAAGAAACTTTAACCCATGAGAGTCCATGTCGTCACAAAGACGTCTGTCAGGGATCTGGGTTTGAGCCCGGATACCCTGTGGCCAGCAGGCAGACGGTGGTGGCCGCCTGCAGGAGCTGGGATTACAGCCGGTGGAACCGTAAGGGACCGGGACCGGGTAGTGGCCCGCCGGTACCGAACTGGGGAACCGATTGGAAACCGGAGCACCAGGAGGGGTACTCAGACCCAGTACGAGGCCCAGAAACCACTGGACCGAGTCGAATTCACTGATTGGGGTCTGGACTTTAAGTCCTTTCCCACCCAAGACCCGAATGAAGACAACAGCCCAACCATAGGGATAGAAAGCCACCGCCCAGGCATCGAGATCCCACGGGCCAGCGTCTGCGGGCAAACGGGCCCTACCGGCACACAAAAAGCTGGGGAACGGACTACCGTTGCTCAGGCATAGGAGTCACAATTCTACTAAACGTGAGGAGCAGGAGAAAGGCGGAAACCACCAACCTAAAATGGGTAGAAGCGCAGCCGGCACCGTCCACCATCTTGTATGGTTTACCAGAGACTCCAGTGTGTCTGTAATAGTGAGTACAACAGTGCCCTTGGGCCACGCACCACACCGACACGCCAGCACGCATCCATTCCCCCTCCTCAGCACCCTCGGGCCCCCGGGACAATCATCCCCCCTACCCATGGAGGGGTCAACACCAAGCTGCGCAACACCGTCCCTGGGAGCCTAGTCAACGGCAGCAGTGGTGTCCATCCATTCACCACAACCCGTGGGTGGCGTCACGAACTTAATTCCCAACACAACCGCGGCCTCGGCCGTGGACCTCCCCCCACCGAACACCACCCCTCATGTAGCACCTGCATTCCCTTCAGAGCGACATGACCCCTGGGTCCAGGAGGAGCTCGAGCCACCCACCGACGAGCCTGGATCCGAGCGGCTCGGCAACCCAAAGCTGTATGTGTGCCGCCCAGACAAAACCAGGGTGTCACAGAGGTTTGCATCCATCGTTTTGGTGCAGATTTCACTCTCACTTGGGGAGTTTCTAACACAGTAACACACAACACCAGTGGGCGCAGCTGAGAGGTCTGAAGTGTCTGGGAGGTAACTATATAGGGAGTTTCCAGTTTGCAGTGAGCAGTCAGTCTGCAGGAAGCGTAGAGTCTGGAAGGAGCTCCGGTGTGGAACTTGGGAAGAGGGGCAGTAAGGGCCTCAGGAATAGGCCAGCCGCTTGTGGGGACCCGAAGTGGACAGGGACATGGTAGTGCGCCCCCCCAGTGCCGACTGTCGGGACCCAGTTCGGACCTTTGCACGGAGCAGACACAGACCTCGGGCAGGAGAAGAGCACCCGTATTACTCCCCTGGGTGAGGGGCTCGTCCTCACAGCAGCCGAGGGCACCAGTTACCTGCAATTTGGTTTACAAAAGACTGTGTTTACTGACCCTCCACATCAATAGAACCTCATCCAGCACCAGGACAACCAAGCTGTGAGTGTACTATTTCCTGCAATCCCTGCCACCACCACAACTCTCAACTGGGCCCCGGGACTACAACTCCCCAACAACTCTGGCATCAAAGACAATTTCCCTTGTAAATAACCCCTTTTCACTTGTGGGCGGCGGACCACTGCTCGAGCCCGGGTCCGGTCCCCACTCAAGCCACAGTAAAGCCCCGGATCCGAGCGTCTGGCCCCCGCCCGCAATATTTTGGCGTCACGAACAGGATTCTTACCCAATTCGTGACCTGGATGACGTGCGCCTTGTAATCCGCGAACTGTTTGAAAATTTTGACCTGCCCCCATCTTGCCCGCCATTTTTGGCGCCAAAACAACGGCACCATCTTCTTCTTCCCTGAAAATAGCGCAAAGTTGAAGCCCCGCCCCCTGGGAAAACGGCTGGAAGGAGGACCCTGAGGCCAAAATCGAAACTAAAGAGCGGAGCAAAAGGAGTGCTCGCAAAAGACCAAGGGGGGTGGGCAGAGAAGCTGCGGCATGTAACCAGAACTGCAAAGTGCAGGGGCGCCAGGACGCAGCAAAATTCCGTTTCTGGACACAAGAGCGGCAAGATGTCACAGCAGGCTGCAATCCCGACGACATCCCATCCAGCCCCAGCGGTCCGCCCGGGCGCAACGGAGATGACGTCGGCTCCGGCAGTCCGCCCGGCCGCAACGACGGCAGCACCCGTCCTGAAATCTCCCCCAGCTGCAGCGCCAGCCGCTCCCAAATGCCCTGTCCCAGCTGTGGAACAGCGGGAGTGCACCTGCCGAGAGGAGGAGCAGGCCACTGAGCTTTGGGGCTCTCGGCAGTTAGCGAGGCCGGTTGTAGCCGGCACCGAGGGCATCCGAGTGGGTCTGGCTCCTGAGCAGGAGGCAGAGCATGGAACCCGTGCCCTGTACTGGGAGCAGCAGCAGCAGCGGTAGCGGAACATGGACAGCTACCCCCAAGTTAACAGCTTAAAGGTTTCAAGTTTAAGTGACTGCCTACTACTTTTGTTGAACCTCCCCACATTCCCCGGGAGAGGCCATCCGGAATTCCGGGCGGAAGGTGGTAGAGGCTCGTCGTTCTTATTGAACCCCTCTGGTGGGAGCCAGATGGGACCATCAGGGTTGTGAATGGTGTGTGACATGTCGGTGTCACTGGGGACCCTAGGTGGAGGACGATGGTCAGTTAACTTTTGGTAGCAAAACCCGGCTACCCCTTTTGCCCTGTTATGCCCCACCATTCCTGTAGCACAACATGGAGTGGACTGTCGGAAGAGAGGCCTTTGTGAGGTGGCTGAGGCCCAGTCGCCATGAGGACCGGCGACCTGCTTGTTGCTGTGGACTGGTTGGAGGTGGGTTGTGGGCGCCGTAACATTTAACATGTTGGAGTTTGAGCAAACGTACCTCCCAATGTGGGAAGATGCATGTTTGTAATGTTTTAACTTTTCTTTCCCGTTAAAAAAAATAAATAAATAAACGCTGGTAGCTGGCCAGCCCGAGGACGGGCTGTATTTTACCAAGGGGGAGTGTGCCGCCCTGGCAAAACCAGGGTGTCACAGAGGTTTGCGTCCATCTTTCTGGTGCAGATCTCACTCTCACTTGGGGAGTTTCTAACACAGTGACACACAACATCAGTGGGCGCAGCTGATAGATCTGAAGTGTCTGGGAGGAAACTATATAGGGAGTTTCCAGTTTGCAGTGAGCAGTCAGCCTGCAGGAAGCGTAGAGTCTGGAAGGAGCTTCGGTGTGGAGCTTGGGAAGAGGGGCAGTAAGGGCCTCAGGAATAGTCCAGCCGCTTGTGGGGACCTGAAGTGGACCGGGACAGTGTAGTGGCCCACCCGGTGCCAACTGTCAGGACTCGGTCCGGACCGGTGCACGGAGCAGACACAGACCTCAGGCAGGAGAAGAGCACCCGTATTACGCCCCTGGGTGAGGGGCCCGTCCTCACAGCAGCCAAGGGCACCAGTTACCAGCAATTTGGTTTACAAAAGACTCTGTGTTTACTGACCCTCCACATCAATACAACCTCATCCAGCACCAGGACAACCGAGCTGTGAGTGTACTATTTCCTGCAATCCCTGCCACCACCACAACTCTCAACTGGGCCCCGGGACTACAACTCCCCTACCCATGGAGGGGATCCCACCTTGCTGCCCTGCTCCATCAGTCCCGGGCATGGTCCCCAGAGGCAGCGGCGGTGCCACTATCTCATCACCGCAACCCACGGGTGGCGTCACAGACAATTTCCCTTGTAAATAACCCCTTTTCACTTGTGAGCGGCGGACCGCTGCTCGAGCCTGGGTCCGGTCCCCACTCGAGCCACAGTAAAGCCCCAAATCCGAGCATCCCCGAGCAACCCCTTAGCTACGGTCTGGCCCCCGCCCGCAACATATGCCACCCACCCCAGTAATGTGTATGCCCCCAGAGTTGTATACTACACCAGTAACATCTATGCCCCCCAGGAATATGTATGTACCTCAGTAA
Organism: Anomaloglossus baeobatrachus; assembly: GCF_048569485.1. Taxonomy (NCBI): domain Eukaryota; kingdom Metazoa; phylum Chordata; class Amphibia; order Anura; family Aromobatidae; genus Anomaloglossus; species Anomaloglossus baeobatrachus. The sequence goes on from NC_134362.1 coordinate 1,056,396, forward strand.
CATGTATGACCCCCAGTAATGTCTATGCCCTCAGCCACTCCTGTCATTTATATACTGTAGCCCTAGCCTCTCCTGTGATGTATATACAGCAGTCTGTGTGCACTGTGCGCGGCCATGTCTGTTAGTGACGGCCATCACGCAGCTCTCTGTGTGGGGCTGCTCTGTACGGCGAGCGGTAAGGCACCGGCCATTCTGAAGATGTTAGCGGTGAGGGGGTTCTTCAAATAATGGTGGCCCGAGTCCGTGCGTGTGCAGATGAGAGTTTGAGCAGAGAGCTCCATCTGCGCACGAGCTGACTCTAAGCGCCATTATTTGAAGAACCCCCTCACTGCCAACATCTTCAGAATGGCTGGTGCCTTACCACCTGCCGCACAGAGCAGAGCAACACAGAGCAGAGCCGCGCCACACAGAGCAGAGCCGCGCTGTACAGAGCAGAGCCGCGCCGTACCGAGCAGAGCCACACAGAGCAGAGCCGCCTCATACAGAGCATAGCCGCGCCACACAGAGCAGAGCCGCCTCGCACAGAGCCGAGCCAAACAGAGCAGAGCCGCCTCGCACAGAGCCGAGCCACACAGAGCAGAGCAACCTCGCACAGAGCAGAGCCGCCTCGCACAGAGCAGAGCCGCCTCGCACAGAGCCGAGCCACACAGAGCAGAACCGCCTCGCACAGAGCCGAGCCACACAGAGCAGAGCCACACAGAACAGAGCAACCTCGCACAGAGCAGAGCTGTGCCGTACAGAACAAAGTGAGCTGCACAAAGCCGAGCCCTGCTGTGCCGCACAATGCAGAGCGAGCCGCACAGTGCAGAGCCGGCAGCACACTGCATAGCATCGCACCTGCCTCCTGTGACCCCTCTCCACTACCCCCGGTAAGCTACATTCGGATTTTACGATGCACCCCTCATTTTCCTCCCAAATTTTTGGAAGGAAAAGTGCGTTTTATAATCCGAAAAATACGGTGTATATATATGTACGTATGCCTGTATGTGTACGTATCTGTATGTGCGTGTCTATGTGAGGATGGGGCCCACTAAAACTCCTTCACCTGGGGCCACAAAATCCTGGAGCCAGCCCTGCCTGCATCCCTATGTGTCACAGCCTGTACCCCAACTTACCCCTCACTCAAACACCCTGCACCCCTTCACACTATTTTGTCACAATCTGCACCCCCCATATGGCACTCACCCTGCAAATCCCTCTACCCATCTCCTTCAGGGATCAGTATCTCCTGATGCTTGTTTTCTGGCCGACACTTGTGGCTCCTCCCACTCGGTCACATGGGCATGACATCATCGCAGGTCCTAACAGCGCCACTAGTATATACTGTCATCATCTGGGCAAGCCAAGAGTTTCTGCTCTGCCCCTGCAGCACTCACGGCTCATAAGATCCTGGTGGGGCCCCACTGAGCACGGGGCCCGGAGCAACCGCCCCCCCCCCGCTAGCTACGCTACTGGGCCCTCGTGATTTAATCTCGGGGACACCGATCCGAGAGGGAGCGTGATCCCTCTTCCAATGTCCTAAGTGCCGATATCGATTGCGTCATTTAGATTGTTAAACAGCCAGGGACTGTGTGGAGACCATCCCTGACTGTGAGGGCCAAGTCCCATGCTGCGATTGCGGGGGCACATCACCCTGTGCCCTACGATTTTTGGGATGTCCTGGTTGGGAAGCACTCGAAAAATAGGACGTACCAGTACGTCCAAGGTCGTGAAGAGGTTAAAAAGGTACCCTCACAGACCATTTTTTAAGAGTACCGTCCTAGAGCCTGGTGCAAAGTGCAAACACAAAGCCTTTTTTAGGAATACCCCTTTAGAGGCATTTTTAAGAGTACCCCCACACAGCCTGGTGCAGAGGGCCCCCACACGGCCCGGTGCAGAGGGCCCCCACACGGCCCGGTGCAGAGGGCCCCCACACGGCCCGGTGCAGAGGGCCCCCACACGGCCCGGTGCAAAGGGCCCCCACACGGCCCGGTGCAGAGCGCCCCCACACGGCCCGGTGCAGAGCGCCCCCACACGGCCCGGTGCAGAGCGCCCCCACACGGCCCGGTGCAGAGGGCCCCCACACGGCCCGGTGCAGAGGGCCCCCACACGGCCCGGTGCAGAGGGCCCCCACACGGCCCGGTGCAGAGCGCCCCCACACGGCCTGGTGCAGAGTGCTCCCACTGAACATTTTTTAAGAGTACCGCCACAGAGACTGGTGCAGAGAGGAAATACAGAGCCTTTTTCAAGAGTACCGCCACAGACCTTTTTTTAGTTGTACCCCCGTAGTCTGGTGCAGAGAGGCCACACAGAGCCTGTTTTATGAGTATGCAGAGAGAGGAGTAACACTGCGCCTCACTCGAGCAGAGTCTTGTCCCTATACAAGTTAGAGCACAATGACAGCAACACCGATGATCCTGCAGTTATACAGGCCGGGTCAGTTGGTACAACGGCCAATCACAGCCATGCCAATAGTTGCCATGGTTGTGATAGCTGCGAAAGTGTTCACAGACGAAAAGCATGTTGATTGGCTGTGCTGCAACCTTTCAACAAACTTTAGCATCGAACTCTGAACTCAACCATGGACTCTGTGTTCAGATTTCAGCACTAGACACTAGGTGTCCACTATGAATCCAGAACTTTACAGTTTGGGCTTATCCATCAACTCATAACACATCATTCAATTCATCATCTGATAATAAACGCCACATCATCTCATAATGCATCATCCCAATTTCATCATCTCCTAATACCACAACTCTTCTAAATCATCTGATGGTCCGTCATCTGATGTCCTGTCATCTGATGGTCCGTCATCTGATGGTCCGTCATCTGATGGTCCGTCATCTGATGGTCCGTCATCTGATGGTCCGTCATCTGATGGTCCGTCATCTGATGGTCCGTCATCTGATGGTCCGTCATCTGATGGTCCGTCATCTGATAATGCTCCACTTTCTCCGATTTACTTTTCTATTTGTTTATTACAGGGTTACCTTATGTTTGCTGGGGCACTTTTTTGTGACAAATGTCCCTGTGTGGTGGGATCAGATGTCGCTTCGTACGGACATTCCAGGGTGTATAAATAGGGATCTTTATTTAGATCAGTATTGGAAACCTCCGCAGCATTCACACCGTATAAATATATAACACATATGTAACTTAACACAAGTCAGTGACATTAAAAATCTGAAGACAACTCTTATATACATTTTACATAGAAAATCTTATAAAAATGGTCCACACGTGTCCGTGACCTTGCTCAGTGCTGTCTCCCTCCACAATGCAGGCAGAAGCAGGGTAGTAGCTGTGGGGCGCAGGACAAAATGACAGGGGCCATGGCTTGAAAAGTCCATCATTTCTTTTGGTCCCTCCAGATTAGAACCAGTGTGAGGCTGAGAAAGTTCATGTCAGTGACCATCAACTGGAAATAAATACAAATCTGAAATGTAATAGTGATGGCGCCCACAAGTCTTCTTCTAGTCTTATAAGGCCTGGTAGACTGATGTGCTGCTTTCCGCAGGTATCTGTGTGCAGTCACTGGGGGAGGGAATGCTGATTGTTGTGTCACTTAGTGTCTCCACCTCGAGGGGAGAACAGGAACTACCTTCAGATCCCATTTCCAGAGCAGGGAATACCGAACAGTTGAGATTTTCTGTAGAGATTCTCTCCACAATGCTGGACAGGCAGTCTAAACTGGAGACAACAGAACTCTTTCCTGGTCTTGTATCTATGAGAAAAAAAAACTGTCACATCACAGATAGCCATAGCCTGCATGCACTGCTCCTATACATACTATGTGGCACCTACTCAGCAGTGTCACTGCGACATACTGTAGGACTGGTGAGTGGTGGGGGAGTACAGACCATAAATACCACACTTTATGGAGGAAGGAAAGCAAGAAAAAGAACCAGGAATTTAGAGAGAAACTGAAAGAGAAACAGAGAAAAAACAGAGGGGTAAAAGAGAAAAAAGAAAGAAAAGTACAGAGAAAGAAAGATGGCAGAGGAGAGATGGGACAAAGATGTGGGAAAGGAAGAGCTATAGAGCTATGGGAGATAGAGAAACAGGAAAGGGAGCGATATGGGAGAGAGAGAGAGAGCGATATGGGAGACAGAGAGAGAAAGAGAGCGATATGGGAGAGAGAAAGGAAGCGATATGGGAGAGAGAGAGAGGGAGTGATATGGGAGAGAGAGAGAATGAAAGCAATATGGGAGAGAGAGAGAGAAAAAAAGGGAGCAATATGGGAGAGAGAGAGAGATAAAGGAAGCGATATGAGAGAGAAGGGAGTGATATTGGAGAGAGAGAGAGAGAGAAAGGGTGCCATTCGGGAGAGAGAGAGAAAGGGTGCGATATGGGAGAGAGAGAGAGAGAGGGAGAGAAAGGGTGCGATATGGGAGAGAGAGAGAGCGCGATATGGGAGACAGAGAGAGAAAGGGAGCGATATGGGAGAGAGAGAGGAAGTGATATGGGAGAGAGAGAGGGAGCGATATGGGAGTGAGAGAGGGAGCGATATGGGAGAGAGAGAGAATGAGAGCAATATGGGAGAGAGAGAATGAGAGCAATATGGGAGAGAGAGAGAATGAGAGCAATATGGGAGAGAGAGAGAGAAAAAAAGGGAGCAATATGGGAGAGCGAGAAAGAGAGATAAAGGAAGCGATATGAGAGAGAGAAGGGAGTGATATTGGAGAGAGAAAGGGTGCGATATGGGAGAGAGAGAGAAAGGGTGCGATATGGGAGAGAGAGAGAAAGAGAAAGGGTGCGATATGGGAGAGAGAGAGAGGTTGCGATATGGGAGAGAGAGGGTGCGATATGGGAGAGAGAGAGAGGGAGCGATATGGGAGAGAAAGAGGGAGCGATATGGGGGAGAGAGAGAGAGAAAGGAAGCGATATGGGTGAGAGAAAGAGAGAGAGAGAAAAAGGAAGCGATATGGGTGAGAGAAAGAGAGAAAAAGGGAGCGATATGGGAGAGAGAGAGGGAGAAAGGGAGCGATATGGGAGAGAGAGAGAGAGAAAAAAAGGGAGCGATATGAGAGAGCGATATGAGAGAGCGATATGAGAGAGAGAGAAAGAGAGAGAGAGAGAGAGAGAAAAACAGAAAGGGAGCAATATGGGAGAGAGAGAGAGAGAAAGGGAGAGATATGGGAGCGAGAGAAAAAGAGCGATATGGGGGAGAGAGAGAGAGAGAGAAGGAGAAAGAGAGAGAGAAAAACAGAAAGGGAGCAATATGGGAGAGAGAAAAAAAGGGAGCGATATGAGAGAGCGATATGAGAGAGAGAAAGAGAGAGAAAGAGAGAGAGAGAAAAACAGAAAGGGAGCAATATGGGGGAGAGAGAAAGGGAGCGATATGGGAGAGAGAGGGAGCGATATGGGAGAGGGTGAGAGAGAGAAAGGAAGCAATATGGGAGAGAGAGAGAGAAAAAGGGAGCGATATGGGAGAGAGAGAGAGAAAAAGGGAGCGATATGGGAGAGAGAGAGAGAGAGAAAGGGAGCGATATGGGAGAGGGTGAGAGAGAGAAAGGAAGCGATATGGGAGAGAGAGAGGAAGTGATATGGGAGAGAGAGAGAATGAGAGTGATATGGGAGAGAGAGAGATAGAGAAAAAAAGGGAGCAATATGGGAGAGAGAGAGGGAGAGAGAGAGAGAGAAAGGGAGCGATATGAGAGAGAGCGAGAGAGATAAAGGAAGCGATATGAGAGAGAGAAGGGAGTGATATTGGACAGAGAGAGAGAGAGAGAGAAAGGGTGCGATATGGGAGAGAGAGAGAAAGGGTGCGATATGGGAGAGAGAGAGAAAGAGAAAGGGTGCGATATGGGAGAGAGAGAGAGAGGGTGCGATATGGGAGAGAGAGAGGGAGAGAGAGAGAGAGAGAGAAAGGAAGCGATATGGGTGAGAGAAAGAGAGAGAGAAAAAGGGAGCGATATGGGAGAGAGAGAAAGGGAGCGATATGAGAGAGAGAAAAAGGGAGCGATATGGGGGAGAGAGAGAGAGAGAGAGAAAGGGAGAGAAAGGGAGAGAAAGGGAGCGATATGAGAGAGAAAAAGGGAGCGATATGGGAGAGAGAGAGAGAGAGAGAGAAAGGGAGAGAAAGGGAGCGATATGGGAGAGAGAGAAAAAGGGAGCGATATGGGAGAGAGAGAGAGAGAGAAAGGGAGCGATATGGGAGAGAGAAAAAAAGGGAGTGATATGAGAGAGCGATATGAGAGAGAGGGAGAGAGAGAAAGAGGAAGAGAGAAAAAGAGAGAAAAACATAAAGGGAGCAATATGGGAGAGAGAAAGAAAGGGAGCGATATGGGAGAGGGTGAGAGAAAGGAAGCGATATGGGAGAGAGAGAAAAAGGGAGCGATATGGGAGAGAGAGAGAGAAAAAAAGGGAGCGATATGGGAGAGAGAGAGAGAAAAAGGGAGCGATATGGTAGAGAGAGAAAGGGAGCGATGGGAGAGAGAGAAAGGGAGCGATATGGGAGAGAGAGAGAGAGGTTGCGATATGGGAGAGAGAGGGTGCGATATGGGAGAGAGAGAGGGAGCGATATGGGAGAGAGAGAGGGAGCGATATGGGGGAGAGAGAGAGCGATATGGGGGAGAGAGAGAGAAAAAAAGGGAGCAATATGGGAGAGCGAGAAAGAGAGATAAAGGAAGCGATATGAGAGAGAGAAGGGAGTGATATTGGAGAGAGAAAGGGTGCGATATGGGAGAGAGAGAGAAAGGGTGCGATATGGGAGAGAGAGAGAAAGAGAAAGGGTGCGATATGGGAGAGAGAGAGAGGTTG